>NW_015113669.1:67086-82871 GCF_001443285.1 Poecilia latipinna | reverse complement strand
GTACTTGATATAACATTCCATGTTTTATGAGTTCATATAAAATCCTCCCAAAAGTAACAAATGTCATATCTATCAAAGAGGAAACGACAAGCTCATCTATTCAAGTCGAGAATCAATAAACTACAACTTTGAAATCACTGGAATTATTACCATAATTTATTATGCTATTTAGCCTCTGATTCCAGGTACGCTAACAATAAATGTAACATTTTTATATACTGCATGCATATATAGCTATGTACATATGCATGCAATATATATTGTGGCTCCATCTTTGTTAAATAAATACTAACATCTAGCAATATGATGTGCATTTTGAAAGCTTAAGATTCAGTGTAAATAAATTTCAAATTTGGTGAAATAACAGTAGATTTTCATTTAATGGAAAAAGATCAATTGTAATGCGCAGACATGAAACTATGACACTAAGAGAACCAAACAAATACATTACAAAGGTTGAAACTCGGCACACACATAGCTTTGATTACAGTTCAGAAACAAAAGAACTTGTAGTGTATCTAATTCATTCTTCTCATGCTCCATAATTCAATTTCAATCTCTCTTGAAAATGAATGATTGTACCACCACATAGCTCTTTAATAGGCACAGCGTTAAAGGAATGACATACCATTGAGGACAGCTATTCAATTTTCAATTTTAACAAAATATTACACAGCTGCTCTGTATTCTCTTTCTGTCATCTGAGAAATAATCATTCAGATCCATCTACTCTGTGGCCTGTTGATGCCTGCCGTCATATATAGATCACACGCGCGAAGAAAAACCATTGCTCTCTCTCGGCTCTTATTCATTTGCTCCTGTTACACACTGCTTACAAGCTGAAAATTAGCAGTAACCTGCATGGCTCTTGCTCCAGGAGCTGCGCGCTGGCTCATCTGATGTTCTTAATCAGGTGCAGCCTTTGTAATAGGAAAGGAATAGGGCCAGGCTTGATTGGCCCTGATGACATCTCTGCTCCAATTGTCTAGAAAATCTTCAGCTTTAATCAATCTACTGGATAATTCCCAATCTCTGACTGCTGCTTGCAATTATTGGCTTATTTTTCTCTGAAAATACCATTAAAATGGGTTTTATTTCAGGTATGGCAGTGATAAAACCGAATTATGCCCAGTATACAGATTGCCCTGCAGTGTCAATGGAAGCCTTGGCTTGTAATATTGCTATGTGCAGAATACTAATGGTGCCAGTTTCCGACACAGAGCTGATCATTGACATTACTGATTCTTCAGTTTACTTTTGGGAAATAAATCAGAGCTTTATCGCGACATTATGCCACTTCGAGCACGCAACTTTGAATTACTCTTATGTTTCAGGTAAACACGCAGCCATACTGCCGAACCGTCTTTTGTTATTTTAAATCAATTGTGCATTTCTTTTTTGTGAGGGCACAAAATGATCTACTGAAGGGAACATACCTGCACAGAACTGCTTGCAGTACAGACCGTCCTCTCCTCTCTTCCTCATTCTCCGTTGCCGTAGCAACGCACTAAAAGCGTCCGCTGAGCTGATGGAGAGGAAGATGGAGGAAAACACTGACAGAGCCATCAAGACTGGTGTGTAAATACGAGCTTTACATTGTTTTATCCTCACCTTTACACAGCAGAAAGAGATGCCACGCCGCCCTGCTGCTTGGCGAATAGCAAGCGGGTCTTTGTAGCCCTCGGAGAGTCTTTAAACGTGCGCTGTGGCTCGGTATGCTAATCGCCAAGCTAGCAGGTTAAAAGACGTAAACATGGGATTGTAATTCTAGCAGTTTTGAGCTAACTTGACCATTAGCCATTTATCGCATTGTAGAATATTCAAACCGTTTAGTTACTTCACGGAAAAACAGCATCACAGGTGCAATGAGCGTGGGTGCTAACTAGCTGGATTACAGTGCAGCTAATAATAGCAAAAGGTTGCTTCTATGCTTTTAAGTTAAAGCCTCACTAAGCGATTTTTTTCTGGAAAGTAACAAGTAAACTTCAAACAACTGTCCACAGTTTGTGCTACCGCTGCAACTTATATGGCATTTGC
Source organism: Poecilia latipinna (assembly GCF_001443285.1). Classification (NCBI taxonomy): domain Eukaryota; kingdom Metazoa; phylum Chordata; class Actinopteri; order Cyprinodontiformes; family Poeciliidae; genus Poecilia; species Poecilia latipinna. Next base: position 80,834 of record NW_015113669.1, on the reverse strand, counting down.
ATGTGTTTCACCGGCTGTATAGTATCTTTAGGTAGACTACACCTGTGCACACGTGTGTTTATTTTTGATCCCTCTCATCTTGACACAGGAGTTAGCAGAGTGGCGTCCTTAGAGAGATGCTCTCGCAACAAGACAAACTATCTTTCCTCATCTGAGATAGCTCTAATTCAGAGTAACTGTAGCACCCCTTTAACACGCTCGTACATTATTATTATTATTATTATTATTATTATTTAATTGGGAGTGGCCATAAAATTGCATTCCAGTAAAAGCACTACTTCAACATATTTATACTCATGAATAGTAAATAGTAACCATCAAGGACATTAGTCAAGTAAGAGTAAAAAGGTAATTTGTGAAAGGTTACCCATGAACTGAGAAACGGATCATAACATCTAATTTAATATTTAAAAATGCTGTCATTGGATAGACAAAAATATAAAGTTTAGTGTAAATTCTTTCATTTCAAAGACTTTAAAAAAATTACAATGACAAATTCAGGCAGAGCAAACACTTTTCCAAATAAAAGGATAAAACTAATACAATTCTACTCACCTCTGATCATATGTGACTATGTGTTGCTTAAGTACTCATATAGGAACTGGGAAGTATGTATTGAAATTATTAGTGGGAATTAATTAATATGGGCATTTTGTCATCATAAATAAACAAATTGATGCAGTACTTTTTCTACACAGATTCTTTTACTGCATTTTTTTTAACATCCAAGAGCTGTATTAAATGATATAAAAGATTAATCGTGTATCAATAGTACATTTTTATATAAAATAAATCAACTGCTGCTGCTGAGTTTTATAGAAAACCTTAAAGCAAAGTTAGACTTATGTAAATTCAGCATGTTTTGCTTGTTCTGCAGAAAATGAAGCTGGAGGGGAAGAATCCTTAGGAGGGAATGTCAACAAGCTGACAATAACACCACCTGCATACACAGGACCTCTACGGAAAGGACATCTGATTTTTGATGCTTGCTTTGAGAGTGGTGAGTAGCAACACCGACAAACAATATCAGAGAATGTTTAGGAAACCTTTCCCCTACACTAATTGCGATAGATCATTGGCTTTGGAGAATGCTATACTACATTCAGACAATCTGTATGTAGCAAAATAAATAATGCCAGATAATTACATACGCAGTATAAAATGACAGCTTTTTTCATTTTCTGATATTACATCAATCTACATTTCCTGTTTTAGCTCAATTAAGATTGGCTAAAATTATTTCTGTTTGCTAAGTGCCAGTAAAATGAAAGAAATAAGTTTTATTTTGGAAGTTTTATTATCTGTATTTCATAGAAAAACCCAAACAAATCAGCAAAATGTTAGGAAAAGGAATGTCGTCCTTTACAGTCTGTTTTTTCTTTGAAAAAATTAGTCAGATTCATAAGATGCCACGTTCATTAGCATTAGCACAAATATAAACCCTCTTCATGAAATACACTTCAAAAATACAAAATCTTACCAAGCATTTTTGTCTGATTCTGATTTCTAGTACAGATCTCTTAGTACACTTGAAATAAGACAAAACTAACCAACAGCTAACTTTTCAGCAAGACACAAGTAATTAATTCCGTAATATTGATTTTAAACTATTCTTATGACATATTATTTCACTTATAACAGTTTTCTTTCGCATTTAATTAGGAAAAAAATCTCCCAGTGGAAGTAGAACTTTTTCATTTAGAAAATAATTCTACAGTGTGGTTTAAGGATTACAAAGTCAATGTTTTGAAGTCCCGTCACAAAGCTCTAATCTCAATTTCAAGAGAAATTCATAGTCAGAAGTGAACATTTGTGTTCAAACAAGGAGGGTTTCGCATGGGCCAATGTTCCAGCAAACTATTGTGAAAAGTTACCCAAAATGTTTGCCCCAAGTGAGAGTTTAAAGGGAAGTTCATCAAATAGCACTTGTAACCTTTTCACTATAAAAAAGGAAACTTTTTTTTCTCTGTGCTTCACATTTATTAACGGCTGACCTTGCTGTCATTATCAATGAATACATGGCCAAAATAGTTAATATTCTGAAAACACAATCAGATTTCCTTTGTTGTCACTTTTGGTGCATGTTGTCTGCATAATGCATAAAACTAATCAAGCAAAGGCATCAAAGGGATAAGAAAATGCAGAACTAGCAATCAGTTTTGCACAGACAAGAACCTTGCGAAGGTCAGTGGAAATAGATAGCACCACTGCATAAACATCTAAGTATGTTACTTTTTGAGGTATCAGTGTGATTATTGGCCTTTTTATAAATTTGCCTTTTCCCTTGATGACATGGGCAGAGGAGCAGGGACATTGATTAATAGGTGCATAGCTCCCACACAGAGATCAGCTAACATGCGAGTATGCCTCGCTCTGGTTGTATCTCCTGAATGATTTATGGTATTGATATTAATCTCTTTCCAATAAATGTATTACCAAAGTTATAACGGGGTGTAAATTGATATTTTTGAGCAAATGTGAAATTAATATTCTGCGACTGTTTCATTTAATCATCACCGGTTTTATCCACATTACTTCTGTGATGCTGTGTGCTTTTCTGTTTCTATTTACCTACTTTTGTCTCGCCCTGTAACTAAGAAGTCTGGACTTGAATAATCTCCCTCTGTGTTTAGAAGGCTTTTGCTGCTTAATACAGTACTGCGTCTGTCCTCTAGGCAGCCATAGAATGTTTCCTTATTAAATAAAATTGTGTTCCATATTTACATGTATTTGGATGGAAATGTTAAAAGTTCAAACATGAAGCCCCTGAAAAACTTTTGTAGCCTTGTCAGTGGAAATGGTAGACGATAAAGTGCGAAGAAAGAATGTTTTTTGTATCATTGTGATGATGATACAGTTGTTTCATAGGTCAAGTATATTAATCAATACAAGGTTGTGCAGATTCAAGATGCTGTTAGCCCTTTTGTCATATCATATCTTAGCAAGTTTGGTAGTTTGGTACTGGACCTCTTTAGGAACAAAAGAGTACCAACGCCTTTGGGATATCTTGAACTGACCGTGCATCAAGTAGTATACTTACCTGCACCATCCTCTGCGCTCTTGTTTTTTGGTTTTGTTGTGTTAGCATAAAAAGAATAAATATGTATTTATTCAAGTGGAAACTGGTCATATAAATTCTTCGCCGAATGTGTAAAACCTCCCTTTTTTCAAGCTGTGTGCTAAAGAAGTCTGAGATGGTCAGCAGACCTCCATACAGCAAATGCATAATGACTTTGTTAGTTTTGGGTACTGAAACTTTTAAAGATGTGTTTTTAAACTGACATCTTATGACAACCAATAGAGTTGTGTTGCTATTCTTAATGTATACAAATGGAATTATATGTATTCGAATGGAATTTGTTGGACAGATGAGGAAATTATTTCTCCTTATAGAAATGAGAAGATTTTCCCTAATCTTTAAACATTAAGTTCCAGCCCGTTGTTTCTTTTAGTGGCTGATAATTATTTTCGCATAATTATTATTATTTTTTTTGTTTTGAAAATTGAAATTACATTCTTATCTTATCTTTTCACATTTGATTTGTTGCACACTCGCACTTAGCCAAGGCTTAAAAGTAGATCTTGGTGGTGAGGAAAATTGCATCAAAGGCTTGACAGGAAACAGGTAGTGGTGGCTTTGTTTTGCTTCACCTCTGGACTATTCTTCAAATGTAATTAAGCCCTCATTGATTCGTCACACTACTCTCTGTCAATTATGACTTACAATATGAAAGAAAGTCCTCAGGAGTGGCAAGTGTTTAATGGGATCCATTGACAAGCTCAGCTCATAGATTCATCCCTTCTTACATTACATTCATGAAGATCTCAAACTTACCAAAAACTTTTTGGTAAGTTTGAAGTTCATTGTCTAACTTGTTAAGTTTAGTATTTGGTCATTCGTTTAATTATTTTATTCAGCTCAGTTTTCTTTTCATGCTGTCGGTTCTAAACATGCCATCTCCATGCACTTTTCAGAGAAAAAGGCAGTTCAGTACAATCCTACAAGCATATTTCAAGGCAGTTATATACATTCTGAATTTGTCCTATGTCATGATCCGTGGTTTTCTGTGTGTTTTTGAGTTTTTCAATGTGTTCCTGTTTCCCTGTGAGTCTCTGTCCTGTCCTCCCCGTTGATTGCTCCCCAGGTGTGTCTCATTCCCTTAATTACCCCGTGTGTATTTATACCCACCTGTTGTCTGTGTTCCTCGTCGGGTCCTTGTCAATTGTCAAACGTTTGCAGTCTGCGTCTGTCTGTCCGTCTTCCCAGTTGTACTGGTTAAGTCCTGTGTCGACGTCAGTTCCAGTTGATTTAGTCTTCGTTGTCAGTTGCTACCGGTGCTTAGCTGCGTGCTAGTTGTTCCTGCCGTGCTGCCTGATTTGGACTATGTGAACTACATTCATCATTAAATTCATCTTCACCATAACCTGGGTTCTCTGCGTCATCTCCTCACCACTTCAACCCCACTTTATGACATCCTAGATGTCAAACACAACAGTCCAGTTCAGTTTATTATTCAAATTGGTTAAAAAGTCTCTGTTCAAGTCAACCCAGCAGATTGCATTGAGTCACTGACTTGCATCATTCAAGTCAGAACTCCCTGGTCAAATTACAGAACTACTGTGACAGATTGTGTGCTTTCGTCAAGGTGAGAATCAGCCTACTTTTATAAACTAGGACAGGAGTCAGAAACAGTCCCCATTACTGAAGTCAAGCTACTTTCTTTCATGTGCATTCACAGGATATTTTTCATTGTGTGTGCCTGTTTGTATTCATCCCCACACGTTTGTTTTTTTTTCTCTGCGTGCACCGTGAACTGTGTTTAATATATGTGGCCGTTTTTTTTTTTTTTTTTTTTTTTTTTTTTTGTCTGCTTCACTCTCTGAAAAAATAAAAAAATAAACAGAGTTATAACTTGACAGAGGAAAAGCTCATGAAACATAGAACTTGTGCATGTCGGATAGAAAATAATTTTGGTAGTACAGATGAAAAGAAAACATGGATTGTTAGTGGGATGGTTGGCGTTTGGTGTATAAAAAACAGCTGGGGTTGTCGGGAGATATTCCTGTACTCCAGAGTATGCTATGAATCACGATAGTCAAGTTTCTATTGATTAAATAAGAGCGAGAGGTTTTTACAGTGAAGCCTGATACAATGACTTACTTGAAGAGTCTGAAACATGCTGCAAGTACGCAGGTCTCTGCAACACCTCATTTCTCTCTTCTTTTTTTTTATGAAACAGTTCTGATGGAAAAGCACCCCAAAATAGAAGTGGCATTTTTTTTATTAGCATATTTTTCTGTTTTGTAAATCAGCATAAGTGAAATCAAGATTTTTATTTTTTTGCCACCGTTCTACCTGCACATAAAAATTCTACTTTGTATTTTGCAATGCAAAGTCATAGAATCTATGGATGTTTTTTGTTTTGTGTTGCTCACCAGTCTCAGAATGACTCGTCTTTATGGGCCTTTCAAAGGCGGTGCTACTTGTCTGAATCACTCCTGATGTCTGATGTATTGAGAGGCTCTTCCAGTCTCTTTCTCTCTCTCCCTCTCTCTCTGTTACATGTCCTTGGCAGCAGAGAAGTTTCACCGCTCAAATCACTAAATGGCCTCTCCAGTTTTCCCTTTTAGCAGTTTTCTCTTCTCGCTCATTCTTTTCAGTCAGGAACAAAGTATGGAGATAAATTGGAGCTGTCTTTGGACTGCTGGAAAGACTATTGCTTCTGATTTATGCTATTTACGGACCATTTGTAACCATAAGAGATTACTCTTTATTATTATTGTGTGTTTTTGTTTTCTTTTTACTCCTCTCATATCCCATCTTTGACTTTCTCCGGACAGTATTGTTATTTTTATTACTCTATCCATGCCCTCTCACGTACTGTCTTATATTGAATTAACCCTTACAGTAAGCTTTCGTCAAAGTTCTGGAAAGTGAAAAAAAAAAAAAAGGCTCATGTCATGTGTGTTTAAAACATTCATTATTAGTATTTTTGAATAATTAGGAGGAGGGATGACTAAGCTATACTGTGTTGTGGAGACAATCTTAATACATCTAGCTGCATGTTGGTTTAGCTAAAGTACAGTGACCATGTCCCCTCTTGGGTGAAAGTTGAACCAATGAATCGATTGCGAATCAATGTGTTATTTTTGTGCAATAGAAGCATAAAATTAGCAAACAAATGTAATTTCTGTCAAAGTATCTTGAGTTTTGTTTAACATGGTTATATCTAATCACTGACTGAACACACTGGCTCAGATTTAGTGGCTGCGGATGCTGCGAGCCGAAACCAGAACAACTACGTTAAGGACTACAGGACTAACTTTGCACATGGTGTGTGTGCTCTACCAACTGAGCCACCCTGTGCTGAGGGATAATAGGCTGAAACATTTTAAGGGGAAAACTTATTTTCACTCCAACCTGTCTTCTGCTGTGGTTCTTTATTGAACTGAATTGAATTCAAAAATGCTTTATTAACCCCAGAGGGAAACTAGATTGTTTGAAAGTCTTTCTATCTAACTTTGCTAAATCAATCACTACAATATAATTGTTCGCCTTGTGTGGCATGATACCTTGAGCTTCGTTTGCTCCAAACAGCTCAGAAGTTGCATTGACTCCCATTCAAATCATGGCAGATATGTTTCCCCCAAAGGAGGCATGGCCATTTGTTAGAAGGAAGTGACACAAAACCGAATTCATCTGTTGTCTTTATCGTGTGGGCCTGGCGGTGGCGTGACAGTGTGTTTTGCCGTGGAACATATCAGTGTCATTTCATGAAAAGCAGAGTGATAATCTTGTCTGACATTCAGGGCTGTTGCACATGGTTATGTCTAATCACTGACTGAACACATTGGCTCAAATTTAGTGTTTGGGGATGCCAGGAAGTAGCACAAACAACCTCTGTGTTTTGTAAGTTAATTGTTGATGGCTCTGATATGGTCTACCCGTAAGAAACCCCGTCAGTACCTCATCTTTTCAAAATGTCACTAAATGCTAGCAGCAGCAAGCTGTTTTGAAAATTTGGAGTAATGAAAGGATTTTATTATCAACGATACACACGGTGTGACAATGAGATTTGGAAAGGTTGACGGGAGGAAAAACTCACACACTTGATATTATGGAAAATGGCATGTTTATAACTCAAATTTGGCATTGTTGTTACTTCATCTGTACCGAGGGAGGTGGTCTGACTCAAATGAGTCCAAGTTTGTTTTTTTTGTTTTTTTGTTTTTTTAATCCAGCTCCAGGCTGTTTTTGTGTTCTCTGCGTTTTTGGAACTTCACTACTCATTGGCTCAAAGCCTTCTTCTAGCATCATAATATAAGTGTGTCAAAAGTGAATATTACTGCAACCTGATTTCCTCATTGCACAAGTTATGCTCGCACACCAGGCTCCAGTGATTCATCCAGTAATTTATTTCCTTGCAATTCCTGACACCATAAACACAGTTTCTGAGCAGGCGCCTCATTTTTCTTCTGAGACAAGATTGTGCAGTTTGGGAAAATGGTGAGGATTTGTAATGCTTTAGTGGTTCATGTTTTTCAAGCTGCCTGTGTTTATTCTGCTGATTTATGTAGACAACGTCGCTCTCAGATCAGCTTCATTGATGTGCCAGGGTTTGTTTGATAACACAAATTCATGTACAAAAAAAAAAAATACTCGCACAGTGACGGGTGAAACACTGACAGGAACAGCATTGTGAAAGAATATAGGTTGCTTTAAAACGAGGCTCATATGATGTGGGGGCTCTACTCAGAGTGAAAGGCGTATGTTTCCACAGCCTTTTCCAACACCTTGTTTTTAGTGAATGCGACTGGGATTTGAAAATAGCCTATAGTAAGTTTATAGCAATCACATAGATTACTGGCATGTTTGCTTTAAACTTCCTTACAGCCAAATTGGCGTATGTATACCACCCAACACACAGCAAGGATCAGACTGAAAACACCACCTACTTGTTAGAGTAAATGAACAGGCTCAGACAATGACAGGTCAAGCAATACTGGTTTTGACACGGTCTCTGTTTAAAACCTAAAATGGTATACCTTGATACTGGTGACCAGCCCGTGGTTACCAGCGCTATGTGAAGCTGTAGTAATTTTAGTGACTTTATAAATATTGCTCGGTTTCTGTTTTCTCTGTCAGGTGTAGCGACATATTGGTAACAGTAGTGCAAAAATCATTTTTAACTACCGTACCTAGATATTTTACATCCTCGCTGTGATTTTAATTTGACCCATTGACCGTATTTCATTTGCTGAAATGAAGATTCAATTCTGTGAGTGATGTTTTTTTTCTTTTTATCCTTCTTTAATAACTGTTATTAATTTACACTGAAATTATACTATAACAGATTATTTGCCTAATAAAGTCATTTACCCCAAATAAACAAGTTACAAGATGAAAATGCTTTCAAGAAAAAAGAAAAAATCTCGTTTTTATCTTATCTGATGAATTAGAAATAAATACTTTATCTTAATTTCCCTGTTTGATATTATGCAGTAATTATCTTGTCATTGGACTGATTTTCTGAAATTCAATTTTCTTGGAAGGGAAACAGATGTTACTTTGACTTTATTATATGTGTATAGTACCTGTGTATTACTTTTCTTATTCTTTCTGCGTTGCACCGCGTTTGGAAGCATTATCAGGTAAAACAAAGATTATAAAATTCACTGGTTTCCTGCCAAGCATTTTGAACAGTGTCCAGCACGTCTCGCTTTATGGCTTGGCTTCTAGCCACTTCACTTCTCTGCTTGTTTAATATAAAACAGTGTGATCAACAATGAAAAAATAAGTTAGAGGGCAAGCAAAAAATAAAAAAATAAAAAAGTAGATTGAAGGCAGGTGTCTTATGTACCAACAGCATTTTTCCCTTGAGGGTCAATATTGCAGATCAGGATCCTTTTATTAGTACACTTGCTTGCATGTGCATACTCTTTTTACTGTAAACCGTAAAAATGACTGTTTTTACTCGAATGACAAGACTCCATGGCACATGTGTAGAAAAGGTGTTTACACCAATTTGGTTTTTGACTTACTGGTTATTGGCAAGTAATTTCTTGCCTCTTGTTTCACTTCTTGTCTTGCATCGGCTTCCTGCGTTTCTAAACTCATTACGCACCAATCAGCCCCAGGCCTTTAAGTGTGCACCCAGAGGGAGCAGTAACTGTAAATAAACACTACTGCAGGCTCTCCGATAACATGTAACCAGGATGATAACAGCCCTTCTTAGCAGGCCTGTTGACCTTCTCCTTGCCTTAGGCTTGCGAAGGACTCCTCGGCTCTTTTTGCTTTTATCTCCAAATTCCTCTCCACCTCTAGAACTTCTACTTATGATGAGAGGGAAGCAAGGAGAAGGTTACTTCAAAAGAAGGAAGAGAGGAAATTTGGAGAGGGGAATGTTTTTGAGTGCAAAACATAATCAAGCCAGAACAGCAAAGGAGCCTTCTACTTCATCTGCCTTTGTAGTTACTGTTTGGCTTAACATAATTAACACAGATGTGTATTTATTCGGTGGTCACTGACATAGTAGATCCAAAGAGGAAAAGAAGGAGAAAGTTAGAGCAAACCGTGACATGAGGGCAGAGGAAAAGTTTGTTTAAAAGGCAGAGAAGAACAGATGATGACGGTGTCAAAAACTCTGATAAGACATCATTCGGTGAGCTAACCTGGCTTCCTAAGCTCAGAAAACAGATGAGAGTGAAGATTACACTCCTGCATGGCTCACTATTCAGTACTAATGCAGAGTGTCTGACAGTAGCATGTCCAGAGCTGTGGGGCTGAAGCACTGTCTGGATGAGATTGATAATACAATTAAGCTAGTCCCAGTATGAATGCATCACTATGACCCATTACTACACCAACCTCTTCAGATGGCGCATACAAGTCTGGCTCTAGGGCCTTTTGGAAGGAAAAAAAATACAATTATGAAAGGCTAGCTGGAAAATGTGTTCTCTTTAGAATGTGCAGGCAGGCCTGTTCATCATCAGATATGTGTGGGCTGCCTGCATATCTCACTGCTGTCCTCAGGCCGAGCTTTCTTCATTTATATTGAAACGAGGAGCTCACTGGAGCATGGATGGACTCATAACAATATGATTTTTTCCCTTATTGTCTCCTCTTATTGTCTGCTCTTATCCTTGGTTTGTTGTATATTCAGATTATTTTCACAACAATTTCTACATATTGTCTGCGTAAGAAATGCATGCATTTATGCCTTTCTGTGCGAGTGCATTGGGTGTAGGAGTTGATTTAAATATCAAATTTCAATTTGGATCGTTGTACGTTGACAAAAGGTTTAAAAGCACCTGGATTTAAATATATTTTAGCAATAAACTATTGCTTTTTTAACAGTATACACAAATAGAGTGTGTAAGTTTGTACATTTTTTTTAAACTCTTAGTACATCATCTCAACTTTCTATTTTGAGGTACTCAAATTTTTAAGATGGTCTTTGAAAATGACTGAGTGCTTCCTGAAAGACATTTCAAATTCCTCTTCTGGATGTTCCTGCAGTTCTTTTAGTTCCACGTTATGATTATGCTGCTGTATTAAAAATGTTGAATCGTTGGTAGTCAGTGCACTACATAGTAGTTAACCTTGAGTCAACTACTATTAAATATTTAATGTTTAAGTTATGATGCTAAAAAGTGCTCTGGTTTTGCCCATGTTCCGAGGAGCTAGCTGGACTGCTTCACTGAGGTACATACAGGTGCATCCAGATACATTAGGGTGTCATTGAAAAGTGTATTTATTTTACTCATGCAATTCAAAAAGTGAAAGTCTAATATAGCTTAATTACACACAGTTATATACCTCAAGTGGTTATGCCCATTGATTTGAATTATTGTGGATTAGTTAATATTCTAACATTCAGTGCCTCTGACTTTAGAGTCTTTCATTAAAACAAACAAAGTACATTTTAAAAACAAAAATGTGAAGTTTTGTTCTGACCTGCAAAAATATGGGGATGACAACTTCTGCTAGGACATTAAGCTGCAAAGAGCTGAAGAATATGGGTAAAATTAACTATATTAATAGAAAGAACGCATTAGAAATAATGCTGCATAACTTTAGCCAAGACAGTGAAGCAAAGCCCATTCAAGAGATGGAGGGAATTCACAAGACGCGACTTACAACTGGAGTCAGTGCTTCAGCAACCACCTCACATGGAAGTAGTTTCTGATTTAGGGTACAGAGAAAATCAGCTGGACTGTTGATCAGTGGTGCAAACTCCTCTTTCCAGGTTAAAGTAAAATTTATATTTCATCTGTAAATTAAGGTTCCAGAGCAGGAGAATTAATGGAGGACAGAATATAGTACTTGAAGGTCCAATGCAACGTGAAGCTTCCAGAGACACTGATGACTTGGGGACCTGGCTTCATGAACTCAGAGTCCGATGAGCGGTCTAATATTACATTTTATAGCACGTCATTCTTTCCTCCCCCGACAAACTTTATTGGTTTTATATAATATTCTGGTTTCTGAGAGTCTTCGTTGTGGGTTTTCATCAGATGTAAAACCCATAATCACTAAAATGACTAGAAATAAATCCTTCAATAAAACAATGTAATCTGTGTAATATGGGCTACAGTTCTTGAATTGAATTAGTAAAATAGAACAACTTTTCATGGATATTCTAGCTTAGTCAGAGGCATCTGTAGTTCTTCTGACTGTGACTATTCCCTGCTGTGGGTAAAAACTGTTTCTTCAGAGCCTGTCTTCTGTTGAAACCATTTCTGATGAAAGATTGTTGGACGTTGTAGGGAAACTGAAGGACCTTATGCGTCTTTAACTCTCTGTGTTAATATTTTTCTATATTGATTCCTAGTTTCTGATCACAGAATTTTCATATTTTGTTAATCTGTTGCTGTTTTTTTGCCTTCTGTCTCTCTCTACCTCATATTCTTCAAATTTTTAACAATTGTTTCAAGATAGGCTTTCAGTAAGATTCCCATTAATGCAAACCAGAATTGAGCTTATTTTAAAGTAAACTTTGGGAGTTTTTGCTCTGGTATTGAGATGAATTGTTCTTGTGTGACAGTTTGCCAGTTATATTGAGAGGCAGGAATAAACAAAGTAGCTGGGCTAATTTGTTACTAGCCTCTTATTTTAAACCTGTATGAAATATGTTTATCTGACTAGAAGTATAAAGATTGCACTTTAATTGTATTAGGAGGCAACTGTACTTTAAAAAAACAAATTCAAGGTGTCTGTACAAGCCTAGATAGCCAGTGTTAGTCACCAACTTATCACAAAAATTATAATTTATTTGCAAACTCAACTGTGTTTCATTTATTTATTTTTTTATCATTGTAGATTAACTTAACACAGAAAGAAAAAAAAATATTTGAGATTCTTCATGGCACCATGCAGCTGTTTCATAACGTCTTGTTTTGTTTTCTTGGTGTTTTTTGCAGAGTTTTGTGCTGTTTGTTCGTATCACATGCTATGCACTTTACCAAGACCTAGTTAATGGCATTTCTGCTGAAAATTTGGACAATGGACTCTTAATTTGTACTTCCTTTTCCACACCAGCTCATAATATGACTTTCTTCATTTGAATAAGTAAAAAAGAAAAGCGTCTTCAAATGCAGCATTGGCTGTGTTTATTTTAATAAACCTTGCATGTTGTTCTAATTCTGAAAATGCAGTTACAAAACAATTGTAAAACTTAAATAATCTAAGAAGCTATTCATATTCATTTTATGTTTGATACTAGTGTTGTAGTCCCATAAAGACGCTTGCATGTTTCTTCTTGTTGCTTTTTTAAATACTTTTTTAGTTTATTTTATTTATTTTGAAGGAAAGAGTGAGGTGGTGTGTTATCACTTGTCTGTGTTGCTCGATGTCACCGTACACACTCCACTGGCCGTTGTCAGTGTCATGTTGTCAGATAAGTAACTTTAATTTTACGTGGATTAAACAACCGAAATGTAACACATTTATAAATCAGCATCAGTGCCTCTGACAGGTAAGTTTAACATTTGTCATGTTACATGTATGTGAGAGATTTTCCAAAACTTTTTTTTTTTGTTCACAGAATAGAGTCAGAGCCCATCCATTAATATTTTTTTTTTTATCTACTTTTCTTTACCTGTTGGGTTTAGAAAACTTTGTGGTGACCTGTTTAATCTTGCCTCCAGATGATGTGATAAGGCATCAGGGGGAAAGGCGTGTTGTGTGAAGTCATGAGGCACGAGATTGATGTCGCCTTAGTGACAACTTGCCTTTAGACAAGAAAGAGGGAGACGGAGTAAACCCAGACGTTTAGCTGTAGGACTAAACTGAGCCCCCCTCACTGCTGCTGCTGCTGGCTGGAATCAATTCTATCTTTATCAGTCCCACTCTTACGTGTCCAGGAATCCTCCTTACACTGCAGAGCAGCTGGGGGGAAAACTGATGTGTTTTCCAATAATGAAATGGAACACAGCAAAAAATACATTTAAAAAGTGCCTGGCTGGTCTCCCTGAGCTGTACAGAGCTCTTTGTAATCGCATGTCTAGCTTTTAAGCACACACTTTTTTCTTTTTAAGACCAGGAAAATAATGAATTTATTATTGTTTTTATAAAATATATTGTTTATAAAAGTTAAATACTGTACCTTTAAAGGGTACAGTATTTACTGAGTACTGTATTAAAAATATGTAAGGCTCCAACACTCAGCAATTATCTTCCCTAAACCAAGTAAACATATTCTCTCATTTTAGTACCTTAAGTTGAATTCTTTATATATATATATATA
>NW_015113669.1:31739-62904 GCF_001443285.1 Poecilia latipinna | reverse complement strand
ATTTCTCAACCTCCAAAAAATAAAGTAAAAATGGGTTGTTTAGGGGATCTAATCTACTCATCACCTCAGCTGGATCTTTTTAGGACAGCTGCTTAAGTTGACCTAGGTAACAATAATCTTGTGTTTTTTTTCCAGCTGTTGGTATTTTACACCTGTTTATCCAACTCAATGTTTTAATCTTTATCGCTGCATATTTAATGTCTTGCTTAGTGAAATTCTAAAACACATCAAATTTTGTTGCTTTTAAATTTATTATCCAAATCAATAACATTGTTTGTTATTGATTTTAAGTAGCTTGCAAAGTTTTTAAAAAGTCTTATTTACTGTTTATTTTAATAACAATTGTCCCTTACTTAGGGTCTTTTGTATATGGAGCTTAGCTAATTTTCATCACTTGTTTTTTTATTGCTTAATGTTACTTGGATTGTTAAAATTGTGCCGTTTTACTTTGGGCACATTTTTCAGAAATGAATGAATGTCTAACAACATATTAACATTATCGTGCTTTTATTTTGCATCTCAGATGAACAACTTAGTTTTCATTTTCTGAAACAATGAGAAATCTAGTGACACACCACTATAAATACCTTTGTTGTCTTGTCCACTATCTAAATGAGCACTTGGATAGTGGACAATACACTATTCAAATGCTCATTTGGATAGTGAAATTTAAAAGACATTTAATTTCTTTGCAGATAATACAGCTAACAATAAAGTTAACTGCCCCATCATACATTACTTTTTATCTCCTAATTATATGGAGTATTGTACTTACCCATCTTTAATTGCATGTGCATTCCCAGATGGCAAATTTGTGTTATTTAAAAAAAATGTATATTAATTCATGGAAAATGCATTCATTGTTTTCGGGATTATTGAGAACATGATTATACATCTGTGTGATTCAAAACCTTGCAATGCTCAGGATATGACAGGCCACATGTCTGCAGAGTAGAAAGCACTGTAACCTCAAAGTCTGTCTCAGTGTGAAACAACTGGCTATTACTGTTTTAATGGCTGGCCACATGAGTGAGTTCCTCCTCTGGTCCGTGGCAGGCAGACTTGCACTTGCAGTGCAATGATCCATCTGCATGGCAGAAACTATCCATCCAGTGGATAGCTACAGGCTGCAGGTTGGCCCATTGTGTTGACTGAACACTATGACTGCTCCCTCTTGTACCTCTATAATGGGATTATATTAGCCAAGTTCTTTTGCGCCCTCTTCATCGCTCTCATCCTGCACTCTTACACACACACACACACACACACACACACACACACACACACAGTCACACATATGCACATGCACACACAAACAAGCACGTCTGTCTCTAATTACCCGTGGGAACCCTATGTGTATATCTTGGCCTTACCCTAACATTAACCGTCACAAATGAATGTCTAACCCCTAACAGGTACATAAAACCTAATCATACCCTAATTCTGCTTCTCATCTTACAACCTAATATGAATCCTAATTTGTAAACGGACCTCTGTCCTATATTTTCAGTGTCATTTGGTCCTTAGTTCATTGTCAAAAGAGATTGATTTTATGTGTTATAAAATAGGAAATTTTTTCATGAAATTCAGTATGTAATTTTTTGTCAATTCCACTCTTAGTCCCAGTATCTCAAGATCTACTGTGACAGAAGGGAGTCAGATACTTCAAGGACATGAAAGGACTTGATATTTCATAAAATCTACTTTATATCCACATACAATATATCTCAGACTAACAAACTACACATTACCAAGGTTGTTGAAGCTAGTAAAAGAATATTAAACAAAGAAGATGCTTACATTTTCATTTCAGAGCATGATTGCCATCTTTCTGAGGTTTATCTTTGCAACACAAGAGGAATTTGGACACATCTAATCTTTAGTGATGAGAACCACAAGGGAGGAGCAATTTTTCTCATGAATTGAAAGGAGGTTCCATAAGCTGACATCCTTTTTGTTTTTGTAGTCCACAATGATGTGAAAAAATACACACACCGACCTGCACATTCATTCTTTAGGAGCTTAAAGCATGAATTAAAAGCCATTTACTTTTTAACTAATTGTTGCATTCTGTGTTGCTGATACAAACATCTCAAACTGCAGCAAATACAATAGTATTTTTCCTTCCCTCCTTTCTGTTTCTTTAATGATTTTCATGGGTGTGGGAGGGAATGGAGGAAGGGATAATCAGAGGAACACAGAGGGTTTCTTTTCAGGGTTTTCCTCAAGGAGACCTTGTCAAGTGTAAAATCTTGTTTAGAACCAGCAATTGTGCCGCGTTGGGCTGCGGCAGCAGGTCTAAGCTGTTCATTGAAAACCAATTTGTTAATGTCTAAATGTTGTAGTAGTTTTACCTCAAGGGCAAAGATTGATATTCAGCATAACCTGCTAAGACAGCAACGAAGAAGAATATTTACAGGAATGATACTCCAGAGGAATTATGCAAAAAAATCTCAAACATTAAAAAAAAAAAAATCTTAGCTCTTAGCTCTCCTAGTGTGTTGTTCATTAGCCTCACTTAACACAATTTGTCTGTGTTGTAAACAAACGACTAAGATATTTCTTGACAAATCTGATTTACTGTGACTGTCTCTTAGGGCCTCCACAGATTCAAAATGAAAAATCCTAGCTTCATATAGTTTGTCTTTAGAGTCTTGCATGACCGTTTCAAAAAGATTAGCTAGCCGTTAATGTTAGTTAAATACTAAATGATATGGGATTGATTAAAAGGGTCAGCCTACCAGCCCACTAAACTGCTTGGATCTGGAGGTAGCCACCATAAAATTAAAACGGGGATCAATGGCGTGTCATATCCCTGCTGCTCTGCGGGCTGAACATGTAATTCTAACCTTGAGGCTGTGGCCATCTTTCACGTCAGGCCTTCCAGCATCAGGCTCAATAACCCAGTCGCCCATGGCTACTGTCTGATGCTATCCAAGGTTCTGTATTAACAAGCAGAAGCAACCAGTAGTCTCCTTCCTCCATGTCCTATGTATATAGCTGTCACCATCAAGAACACACTAGGTTACTTTGGCTTATCAATCAGAAACTCGTAGGAAGGGTGGGTGAAAGATTTAGCGTTAAACTGAAGAACACTCAGTGCAGCATTGGTATATACCGTGTATGCACATCGGATATAGAATTATGACTGGTTCAGATAATGTGAATAACACTGTTTTTCTCTTCATATTACCTGTGGGTGGTCAGATATATCAGGCAGGAAATGAACATTTTGTAAAAATGTGACAAAGGAAAGAGGGACAGGCTTAAGAATTTGAAGAGGGGGAATTTGTGATGCTTTGCCACTGGGCCAGAGGATGTCCAAAGCTTCAGCTCATGGGGGTGTTCCTGGTCCTACAGTGGCTAGGATTTATGAAAGGTTGTTTGAGGTAGGAGCAGTGGTGAATTAGTGACAGGCTAGTGCATGGACATGTCTAGGTCGTGCTGTGGGCAATGAAGGCTGGCCCTTGTGGTCTAATCTAGATGAGCTACTATAAATGCAATTGTTGAAGTTAATGCTGGTTCCAAAAAAAATATCAGAATTTAAATTGTTCCAGTTTGTTGTGCATAGAGCTACATTGCTGCAGAGCAGTCACTGGAGATAGTGTGATAGTTTGGGCATTGCTCTGCTTGGAAACCTTTGGTTCTGCCATCTGGATGCTAGTTTGACCTGTGTAAAGGTTGGCTACAGACCATGTACATCCTTTCACAGAAAAGTAATTCACTGATGGCTCTGGCTTTCAGCCACACTGCCACAAAGTAAAATGATTTATTTGTTAGTGTTTAATTGTAATGTTTAATTGTAGATTTCACCTCCTAAAACCCAAGATCTCACTCAAATCACACATTGTTGGGTTGTGCTTGTTAAATCAGCGATATCCATCCATTTTTCTGTAATTAATAATTTATATTAATTAGTTGAAAGAAAACAAGGACAAACACACTTTCTAGTTTGTATTTGTCAGTGTCGGTTTCAGGAACTTATTTTATGCGTACATTCTTGACACAATGCAGCTACAGTAGTAGCTTGATTCTGAGATAGTGAATGTTGTATATAGTGTTGTAAATCATCATAAAATAGATTTTTAGTTTAAATTTCATGATGCCTTTCCATTGGATATTTTTACTGTAGCAGAGCAGTGTTTTAAGGTTTCTAGTCCTGCAAACTCACTTGTGGGAGAAGAAGAGGAATCCCTTTTGGCTGCGTGGTAGTTAGACCATCTGTTTGTAATCACTTGTATATCCTTGCACAGGTTCTGCTGTTGTGCTGCAACCCGTCACCAGGTGGTCAACAGCACCCAGATGTACAGTTGGTCAAGGAGCACTGGGCCTTGTGGCCCGCTTAGTGTGCTAGTGTGCTGGCAATGCTTACTCTTGAGCATCTGCTTGATTTAAACCAAGAACTTTAGTTAAACATTAAGATGAAAAATTGGACTGCTCTTTTGTTGGGTTTTAAAAAGGTGTGATAGTAAATTCTAGGTACATCCTTGTGTGCCTGCTTACACAGGAACATGTTTATTCATTCATACATGTCTCTACAGAAGAATCAAAGTGTGAGTACGTGAATCAAAAACCAGTTGAAACCAGGATTAACATTTGGAATCTCCCGGAATATTTTAAATTTTGATTCCCAGTATGCCAATTGAAGAAGCTGCTGAATCAGAATCAATAGCAAGTCTGTGCACAGCCATGGGCAAAGTGGGCTTCACTTTAATAAAACAGCTGCCCAGTCAGCTCAGTGCAACATTTGCAGATAACATACATGATGCAAAGGGGACCACCTCTGGATTTATTGTGTGGAATTCATCAAGTGTTGTGCTGACCTTCATCCGCTGCTTCTTTCCCAATATCTGACCAACTGCCTAACTTTATTCACTGTTAATGATTTTATACTGCAGCTGCTGATAAGTTGGACTTGGTTTTTGTTCCTTTTTTCTATGTTTGATTTTTTTTGCACTGGGTCTGCCCATTAGTGTGATCTCAATAAACTGAGATTTCGCCTCACTTTGCCCTTGTCCGTCATTTTGACTGACAGGGTCAACAAATTCTGTCATTATCTATATTTACCCATCAAATTTTAAAATGATAACAATGACAGATTGAATTGCATTTATTTTTCATTCAGTTTGATTAATATTCAACAATGTGAAGAGAGAATACACACATCAAGCAGATGCATGCATGTAATCAGTAAACAAATGAAATTAAGAAAAAAAAAAACACTTGTGTCCGTCAACAATGTGATTAATGTAAACCACTTGTTATTGTAGGGAATCTGGGCCGTGTAGACTACATCGGTGATTTTGAGTTTGACCTCTTCATTCGACCTGACACCTGCAACCCTCGCTTCAGAGTCTGGTTCAACTTCACTGTGGAAAACGTCCGGGAGACGCAGGTCAGGATCATCTGATCTTTTTTGTTTTTTGCCAGTGTTCACTGGGATTTTTCAATTGCTTTGTTTCCTTTCACTTCTTTGAGGTGAAACACATGCTGTGGCAAGTATTAGGATTTAAGAAAATATGTGCATTTTAATTATATCTGCACACTTAAAAAAATAACCAGATTTGCACAAATAGTAAGTTCAACACATATAGTAGAATTTCAGATAAAGTACTATATTTCTAAATGAGAAACATTTTTTTCCCCAGGCAGAGTACTTCAGTTTAGGTACTTGCCAACACAGAGTACTAAAAACAAATAGTTAACAAGCTGGTATCGTTACTTTTGAAAACTTTTTTTTAAATTTAGAACATGGTGTATATTATTTTCAATGTCTTGTCAGATTTACAATTATCCATTATATATTTTTCCATAAATAGAACAGAGTATCTGTGCTTTGATGATACCTGAAAATCCCAAATGAAAAAGAGCATGTAATTAGTTTATGATTCTAAATCAAATGAATGTTGTCTTTGAGTTTGGATTTAGGGTTTCTGAAATAGAGGTTTTTTCTGTGATCATTATAAATTAGTAGTTTTTCAGTCTAAGCATGGACCACTTTTAGACCAGACAGTATTGCTTGGTTTGAACTTAGATAAGATATATAGCTCTAATTCAAAGTGCTTTGCATGATAAAAAAACGATCTTAAAACCCAATAAGTACGTATTTATAAACAAAGACTTTTATATTGCAATGGGACAATCAAGAAAAATAATAATTTACAATCCAGATTAGAATTAATGATATTGATATTCAAAGGCAACTTTAAGCAAATGCATTTTTTTGTGTTGATTTAAAGGAACTTTGTTCCCTAAACACACTGTATCTCATTGAATCATTTTTTTCTCATACACTACTCAGAAAGTACAAAAATATTCTTTTTTTT
Organism: Poecilia latipinna; assembly: GCF_001443285.1. Lineage (NCBI taxonomy): Eukaryota > Metazoa > Chordata > Actinopteri > Cyprinodontiformes > Poeciliidae > Poecilia > Poecilia latipinna. The sequence goes on along the minus strand of NW_015113669.1, from coordinate 56,578 downwards.
ATTTGTAGTTTGTAGAAAATTGGGGTTGTAGAATATTGCAAGAAAAAAACTTGCTCTAAAGTAAAGGTCATCTCATGAACAAACTGTTATTGATAGAAATATTAGTTAATACTATTTCTATCTACTGGTATTACTTTGGTCAGATGTAGCACATTTCTTTTGTCATACCAGATTTTGTCCTTCCACTAGTATAATGTTGTTCAGCAACATAACACTATGTGTCTTTTTAGAAGAATGGAAAATTGTTTCGTGCAGTGTTATACTTTCACTGACCATATGTGCAGCACGCGCTGTCAAAATATTTTCTGAATGTCCTTTGCCACATCTCACTGGATTTAAAATCTGTTTTCATAACACCACTTGTTTCTCCTCAGAAGTGAAGTAGTCGTCTGTTTTCTGCCTCACTTCTTGTCACAGTTTCTGAACCTGAGTCAGCCACTGGCAAACTCAGAGCATGCGATTGGCTGACAGAGGCAGTCACATGCCTCAGAGATACACTGTGTGGCTTCCAATACTTGAATATTTTTGTTGCAGTACAAGCAGGCTGACAGTGTTGGTATTTAACCAAGGGTAACATCTTGTAAGTCTTAAAACAGCAGAAAAGAAAAGAAAACAATAAACAGACTCAAATTGGTCATATACACTAAGAGATGTGAAATAATCAAAATGGAGCAAAAGCTAGATTTACTAAAACGAGAGAAAAATAAAAGTGACAGATGAAAAGGAAAAAGGATAAATGAAAGTGAACGGTTGAGGAAAATTCAGTGTTTTGTTGCTGCTGCTGTTCTGTTGAGTGTCCAGCCCTGCCTATCTGAGGCTATCAGGCCTATCAGCCCATCTCCCCGCAGTGCTGTAGTCAGCACTAATCACATTTTATGGCACGGAGATGAATGGGAGGCCTCAGCTCAGAGCCGAATCGATCCCAGGCCAGATAGACCAGTACCATCAGGCTGACCAACAGGATATTTGCTGTAAAGGCAAAATGACAGAAAAAGTGTTGGTGAAAAACAGAGGCTAATAAGACTGAGGAATAACAAATATTGGATTTTTTTTTTTTAATACATTATGTACACATATGAAAACAAATGGAAGCAAACAAACGACACAAACATATGTGGCAGCAGCAACTACTGCTGTTGTGGTCTAATGTTGTCCCTACAGGACTTTTAACAAGCGTTTTTATTTGAAGCTGTTTTTTTATCTGCCCAATCTCCTTTCTTTAAAAGGTCTTCTGTGATATTACTCTACACCTGTAGAAGGTGTTGTTGGTAAGTGCTGGCTTTGCAATTGTTCCAAAGTGCGTTTACAAAACGTCTATAGGCACTGTGATTAGATTTTTCAGTTTCCCTAAAATAACTAGAATTCACACGAATCTCCTTTAGTGTAAGCCAGAAACGAACATATGAAACAAAAATGCAGAAAATTAAACAGTCCAAAAGTGATAGCATGAATAAATAATCCAACCAAGTGTAGCTACTGTATAAGCAAAAGGCTGTGCTATAAAGATATCAGTGAGTTCCAGGGAAGAACTGGGCTGTTGGAGTGTTTCATCCAGCTAAGCCTTGCTAACTCTCAGCCTGAGCCAAGGGAATGGGGAACAGTAAAAGCCCGTGATATTGGAAGTGAGATGGCCATTTTGAAGGAATGTAAGCTGGTGAAACAGATTTGGTCTGCCTCAATCAGCTTAGCAGCTTTGTGAAAATTGGCTTCACTGTAGCACCGGTTATGATGGGTGGCTGGATGGATAGATGTCTTTTTTTCTCTACATCCTTCTTTTTTGTGTTTATCGAACCGCTCACTTACCTCAAAAAGCTAAGACTAATTCTGGTTAAGTTTGTTCCGTTGACTGAGACAGACTGACCACTTGACTCTTGGGCATGCCTACACGTAAGTCACTGTTATGCAAAAATAGACCTTACAGACATACATGTGTCACTCAGAGAGATATTTGTACCCCAGCATGACAAATAGCTGTTATGAAACATTCTGGGTTTAGAAAGGTTTGTCTGACATCTTTTGTCCTCGTCGGACCGTCACCTGCAACCTTTAGATATCTGCCTGGTCCAAAATACTTAAATCAAACTATTAAATTGTCTCCTAAGCATTCAGACATATTGTCAAGATGAAGCTTGAGAATAAGACACCTTTAAAAGGAACAGGACTTAAGTTGACATTCTTTATCTGCATCAGTAAGTGAATAGCTATGGAGACTGCTGTTAGTAATGCTAATTATTGATATAAGGTGCTCAGTAAAGTTTAAAATAACTCCATGGTCCATTTTGTTTGAACCTGACTGTCATGAGGACACCGGTGTCCTCACAGAACCCATGAATGACATGGAAATGTTTTGGGGGCGACAGTAAAGGGGTTAAAACTAAGACTGACATAACATCTTCTTATGGTGTTGAGTGAGAAGATCAGACGTATTTATTGGAGTCTAGAGTCTATCATCTTGGTATGGTCTGGTTATCTAATAAACAGTTATTACAATTAATGCGCAATACTTAATACTGACATTAAATTATTTTCAGACATAGTCAAGCCTTATCTAAATACTTTCTTTCTGTAAAGAAAGTCTAGAATATTTTCCTGTTCAAACGCAAGTAGTGTATGTGTGTGATTTCTTTTTAGAGACATTCTTAATGTAAGTAAGACCAGTTCAAGGATTGATCTGGATATAAGATATCACTGCTGACTTTGTTCTCATCTTTCAATGTTGTATTGATATAGTCATTTAAAGAAATATCTATTTTAGTTTAGAACAAATTGAACAATGCTCTTAAAATGGGATCTGTGTAAAAAAAAAATGCATCCAGTACTAATACTAAAAGAATGTTGATCTGACTTCCTGGAACCACTGTTTCAGTCCTGCTTTGCCTGGCCCATGCTATAATCAGAAACCAGTTTGTGAATAGACGTAATACCCCTCTAAGTAAGTTGACATTCCTTTCCATTTTGCTTTAGGGGTGTGCTTGATGTCAGAGTCTGTGAAGGGCACGGCTATGAGCTATTATCATAGGAGCCTTCGGGGAGCCATTCATAGAAGACAAGCAGTAAAACCTTGCACCGTGCGCCTTCAACTCCTCAAACTGCTGCAGGGGTGATTTGTAAGCCTGACTTGCTCAGAGAAGGCACAGTGTAAGGCAGCTACCCTCCATAGTAGGAGAAAAGAATGAACCAAAGAAGAATAGGCCATGTGTTATGTAGAACTCTCAAAGAGTCATCTGGGCTTCACCTTTTTTTGACAACGCTCTCCTAAATGTATGAGTTGATCATTCCAAAGAATGTTACAACTGTCATGAAAGCATTATAGCTCCCCCCGTTGGAGATATCAATCAGTCAGTGTTACTTTCCTACAGCTGTTGCTTTCAGTAGTACGGTTTAGGAAATTGTTATGAACTAAACAGTGGTCTGGTTTTGTTCAATAGCGAAGTAAATCTGAAGCAATGTCATAGAAATCCAGTAAAAAACTGTAAATGTGCAGTGACTTACCACAGGTTGAAGATTTCTGCAATATTATGTCACCTCTGGGACGACACCACCCACCTGTACCAATAACTGATGGGTCACATACATTTTGTCACTCTGTAGAGGGCTTTATATTAACTTTGCTTTACTTTAGATTTGAGTTTTAGTGTCATGTTTTGTTTCTTTTTCTCTTTCTGGTGGATTCCTCAACCCAGTTGAAGGGTTGAAGGGTTCTGTATGTTCGGATGAGATATTGTTTCCGTTGTATGGATTCTGTTTTGGCATTTCTTCCAGTCACGCTATCTGGGTTAATCTTCTTCTCCGTTCCATTGTTACTGCACGTTAATAACTTCAAGTTGTTATTCTTCCAGTTTTCTTTGTTTGACATGTTCTTACCGACTGCAGCTCACTTAGGACTAAGCACTTAGAACAAAAGATCAAATAAATAAACAAATTACACAAATAAAAATGACTCTTTTAGAGCCATTAGTATAGTTTGATATGCGGTTGCAGTCAGAAGCAGACTTAACAATTACCATGGATTTCATATTAAAAATGAACAAATGTATATCAATTAATTTGACCATTTTTGTAACGTGTTTAGGCTATATTTTGACTTAAGCTTTATTATTATTTTATTTTATAGTTTAGTCTCACTTTTCCTTTTTATAGACAACATCCTAAGGTGCTAAGATTGCTAAGGTGTCAATTTGATGTTTGTTTCTGGATTTTGTTGTAGTTTTTGGTTGTTAGTTTTTTTAAGTTCTAGTTTTCTTTATTAACTTTTGATGCTGCATCTGCCCTGCTTCATGTCTGCTTACATTTAAACCCTCCATTCACCAACCTTTATTAACAAGTCAATTTTTCTGAACTACTTATGAGTTAAGTTCTGTGGTGACTACTATAACAATAGCAGAAAATCAAAGGGGGAAATTAAGAACGCGTACATTTCTGAACAACAGAAATGAAATATTAAGATTTTTATTTTTTTCTCGGATTCATAAAAATACTTTAAATATATTCACTGATCTATATTTGCTGCTTTTACTAGTCAGTGAAATCAACAGCAGGTTGATTGCCTGACAAGCAGTGTGGAAAAGATTGCCTTTATTGCAATGTAGCAATTTCTGTCTTTTATGGATCATGTTTAATGTTCCCATTCATTTCATGTGTACAGTGGTTTGAAAGTTTTAGTAAGATATTTTTAAAAGATATACACGGTAACAGAAGGCAACACCAGCTTGTCTATAGTTCTGCAGTACAGCAGTATTGATTTTGTACCCTCTAGTTGTGGTTCGCAACACCAATAGCCTTTATAAAAGTGGTCCTTACTTGACCGTACTTTTCCATTGGCTGTGGTCAGTGTTCTGGTTTGGAAGGCCTGTTTCTGCCATTGCTGTGTGGTTCATCATATCAAACTCCTCTCCTGCTCTCAAGGTGGCTCAGGGTTTAGAGTCACATCACCTCGCCCACCTCACGCCTGTCTGTTCCACCTCTGTTCGTCCCATCTCCCTCCTGTGCCCTTTTCATCCCTCTGCCGTCATGTCTGGGTGGTGATGTCCTTCACCAGAGAGTGGAACAAGAAGATGGACAGGTCCCCAGAGAGGACCATTGCCTGAACATGGGCTAATCATTGCTGGCGTTGCGTGGCTACGGATATGGACAGCATACAGCTGGTAGATGGCAGTTGCTTGTGGCAGGATGGCACTGAAATGTCCTCTTGAAGAATTTTTTTTGGAAACAGCTTTGGGATTAGACTCCAGGGGACAAACTCACATATGTGCTTGTCAACTGGATTTCTTGTCCTTCTTGCTTTTTTTCTCCCCCTTAATTTTCTTATTTGCATTTTCTTTTCTGGTCTTTATGCCCTGGCAGCATATGGCTCAAGGTAGATAGGCATGTATCCATTGCATGTTGATGCATTTTTCGTTGGAAGTTAATTTCTAAGCTTCCCCTGTTGACAGACTAAAAATGGAATGAATTTACTTTGCCAAAGGGATTATTCAACTTCAAACACACATCACATAGGCCCAGAAACTTGACAATCGTAGCTCCACGGCATTGAAGAGAGGAATGCTGTGGAATAATTTGTGGTTTAAAAGTCCAAAACCTGAGATATTTTGTCGGGGAGGTATGGTCTCACGAGTAACCTTGTTCTGTTAAGGCATGTTTCTTAATTTTTAAAGCTGATGCTCCCAAGATCAATTCATAAAGGCCTGAACAAAAGGACAGAATGAATTGTCAAATTCTCCTCCTGATACCGGAATGGATTTTCCCTAGGTTATCACTGCTGATGCAAGGTTCCTTATCAAAATTCATTGCCTTATTTTTAGTCTGATTTGCTTTAAAAGGAGGGAGCAGAGATTAGGGGCATACTTTGAAATAAAAGAGACTTTTTTTTTAATAATGCATTCAGATGTCCTTTATTCAAACAGCAGACACCTATAGTAAGCTTAAAGCGCTCACTTTCAAAAGAGTCGAAAAAATATAAAGTAAAAACCCTACTGAATTCTTAATGCCGAATGCTTTAGTTTTGTAACCATGGAGTCTCCAAAAGCTCTATTTGAAAAAAAAAAAGAAAAAGAAACAGACAACCCTCCAAAACAAAATTGGAGAGAATGCAGGACAGCAGTATATAATAAACATCAATAATTATTTCTGATAATTATTTCAGTTGCAGCTAAACTGAGCTAATTTCTTACAAGCTGAAAGAGCAACCAAGTGATTACATAAAACCACTTGCCAAACTTTTGATGTTTTAGGTATTTTGGATGACTGAGTACAGAACTTGCATTAAGTGTCTACTTTTGAGTTAGATTGGCGTTTGTTCCTATTCATGCTCACTAAACTTGAAAATATTAATAAAGTGTGCCCACTGTTTTTAATTATCTCCCAAAATAAAATACACACCTACAAAATATCAAGATCTAAATTTCGTATTATTTGTTGTAATTTATGCAGACGGTTTGACCGACTTTGAACTAAACAGAGTTGTACCCCTCAGTCAATCTGCACTATATTCACTATGTCATTTATAAGTCATTATTTGCAGAAATGTAGTTTGTTATTCAGCTATGTTGTTTTGTTTTGGTCCAGGTTCTATTTTCATTGAGGCCTTTTCTGTGTGGGATTTGCATGCTTTCCCCATCAATGGGCGACTTCTCTCTGGGTACTACAGCTTCCTCCAAGAATCCTAAACCAAAACCATTTTTTGGTTAACAGACCTCTCTGAATTACCCTTAGCAGTAACAAGATTCCAACACAGTTGAACACTAGCCTGTTGTCTGTGGTGTATTTATCTCTGTAATGAACTAGCATGCTGTACAACATGCATGCTCTGAAACAAAGTTCTGCCTCTAAAACCTCCCACCTCCCATCCCCTTGGGCAAAGGGGAATAAACAATTTATATCCATGATGCTTCAGATCTCTTCCATGTTACTACAATGGCCACAGAGGGACAAACAAATTTTGCCTGTGTAAGTCACTTATTAGATGTGAATATCATTAAAAGCAAAGGGAGTTAACTTTTAGAAAAAGTTCATAGTGTTAGAATGGAGACTACTGTAAGTCTCCATTGAAAACCTGGGAGTTTATAGCCTGTAGTAGGGAGGAAATTGTTAGGACTGTAATGCTCTAAGCTCCGTTAGGATATATAGGAATATGTGTATCAGTTTTTGTCATCGACGCATGGGGTGCAAGTTTTGAGGAAGAAAAGTGATCAGGAATGAAGGAGAAAGTTGTAAGAGAGGAAAAGAGGAGGGGGGAAATGCTGAGGTTCCAGCAGGAGGCTTTTTATGGGGACTCGGTAAGGGCCTTGTGGAGCTGCTGTGCATCTGCATGAAATGATCAGCCTGGTGTCAGGACATGGATCATCCTTTTACACCGAGTAATGAATACAGATTGCACACCGGATAGAGAGGCTCTGCAATCTGCTGCACCACAAATGAAACAACTGCCGTTCTAATCAAATAGTCTTTTCATGCCAGCGCAGCCCTCAACTTGGGCTAAATTCAATTCCAGATTCACAGATTTCTGGGTAGGTGGTTGGGGAGGCGCAGGAGGCAACAGGGAGTTATAAATGTTGTAATTAGAGTATTGTTTAATGTGTATGTGAGTAGACATGTGGGCCATGTGCGCGTGTTTCTGCTGAGGGTTCCGAGGGCGGAGGGAGCTCGGGGTGTTTGGGGCATAATGTTGTCGTTAACCACTTGCTTATTTTAGATAGCAGCTAGAGAACTGAGTCCAATCAAAGTAAACGCGCACACACACTGACACAGACTCCTGTAGAAATGCACACATTTAGTCAATTATGCCAACCGGTGGCTTGGGAGAACACATTTTGTGTATTCCGTATTTAGGGAACAGCGAGGAGCTTTGAAGGAGAGACGCAGAGCCTCTTTGATGCTGCTTTTGTCTTTTGTTTGTGTGGTTTAATAATTTAATCAACCCAAACGTCCTCCTTCTCTCTGTAACTGTCTGTTGGTGGAGGCTAATTACTCAGCAGATTGTTCTCCTGGTGCTAGAGATGAGAGTTTAGATCTAGAGCGGGTACGGGGGGGCGCTGATGGCTGTAATTTAACAGTGTGCTGATGGACCAAGCTGTCTGTTGGATGCTGCTTTATTGTACGGGGATGCTGCTGACAAGTTGCTATTTTAATATACACCCTATGAGGGGAAGGACTGCAAAATAGTCAAACAAATTTTGCCTTTCAATTTACTCTTTGCCTGTACAATGGGCCATGTTGGGGTATTTCTGCTTATGTCCAAGGTTATTCAGGGAAACAAAGGGACAATAGGTTTTGTCAACAGGTGGGATAAATGTAAATTAGAATGAGAAATTTCGCTTTTCATTCTGATTAATTAATATTGAGAAATGGCTGAAATTACTCGTTGAATGTATAAAACATGCTTTGTTTTGATTTTATTTGATTGTGCGCTTAATAAGCATAAAGAGATGAGAGATTAAGGTTTCCAGTTACTGGTGTTATAGTGGCATCGTTGGGAATAAAAAGGATGCCTTTGGTTTTCATAAAGTTTCCTGGACAACAATGTGTCCTGTTTGTTCTCAAATATTAATAAAGCAAATTATATTAGAGTGAACTGTGGATTTCAATCCAGAAGTCACATTCTGATATGTATAATCTCCACCTGCCTCTAATCTGGAATAACATGTAATACTTTTCTCTAATATATGTGCTTCTTTTTGAAATTCAGTTGTAAATAATTGATCGCTTAAATTTCCTGTACAGCCATTGTCAGTCAGCATCAATGACTATCTTATGAGATTTTATGCCTTATCTAAAGTAAAGTCAAAGTCTTGTAACCCATTTGATATGAGTGCTGCTGGTTTAAGTGATCTTGGGATGGAATCAAGTGAGAGATGAGATTGAGATACAGCTCGTCTATATAATGTACAGCAGCGATCATGTGCAGTTCCATCACAAACACATTTTTATTATACTTTGTGAAGGGATACTGCGAGATTCAGAAACCTGAAACTTTATTTTCCGGTTCCTTAAAATTCCAGGGTTTATCACATCTAACTACCCGTTATGCCTCTTTCAATCGTAGCACAATTTTGAACTTTTTGGACCTCTCCTACAGGTTTTGACAGTTTTTCAAAGAGTGTCTCATAAAAATGTCAGGAATGCTTGGCTCAGTAAATCTTTTGCTTCATTCAGATTATCCTGGAAGTCAGAGCTCGCATCTGGGATTGACGTCACAAGTCAATTTGTTTGTACAAAGCAAACAATAGACTTTGCTTTGTTTTAGCCTTTTGCCTGAATCAAGATACAAACCCCACTTTTTTCTACCCATAGTACATATTTTATATGCTATTAAACCTGGAACTGCGCCTCAAGGAAACAGACAACAAAGGTAATTATGTCAGCCTTTATGTTCATTTCAGATATTTTAGTAGACAACTATTTAGATGTGCAAAGCCTCATGATATTACATAACTGTCAGTTGACATGCTCATTTGTCTTCACATCACCAATGCTTGTTTAACATCTGTTCCAAATCACTTTGTCAACAAACACTGGCGGCCAGCTGTCTGCTGAGTTTACATCAGGTATGGCAGTGTAATGTATAGATGGTTAGCTTATATGCCTCTAAGGTCAACTAATCCCACATTGCACCACTCTAATTGCTTATTATTTAACAATGAAATTTATGTCTTCATTTACTGGTTTATATCAAAAAAAAAAAAAAAAAAAAAAAAAAAAAGAATCAAATACGATTATAGTTGATCCCTGTACTGATATAAACACGGTTTTGTTTTGTTTTTTACTGTGCGAGTGCAGAACCCAAAAAGATATCCGAGTGATGCTGCAGCATTTTGAAAGAGACACTTTCAGACTGTGCTTTGACCCCACATGGCAAGGTCAGGGCAGTAGGGCTAATTTACTCCATGTGCTGTCAGTAACACTGGGTGGGGATTTAGCTGCAGGTGGCGTGCTGGCACAAAGAGCATGCTGTGAAGAGCGACATTTATAGTCACTCCAGTGGCGAGGGCACACACACTTACTCTAATACACACATACAGTACAGTATGAGATTATGTGCTTGTCTTGCTGCTACAGTAAGAGTGTTTCTCTGTTTTGTTTGTGACTATATGTGGAATGCGGTGGTTCATGCAGAGTTCTACCTCTCAGCTTCGTATTGTGGAGATGGTGTCAGCAGGATCATTGTATCTCTGTGTGTGTTTGTGTCCTGTTTGTCATTGGTGCCTGCAGGTTTATATCCCAAAGTCAGATGCCACTAAACAAACCTCTGTCTATTCAAGCTGGCTGGGCAAAGTGTGTGCGTAGCGGAGTAAGTGTGTGTGTGTGTAGGAGCCCTTGGGGGATACAACTTCCTGTTCTGAGATGACATGGTCACATCTGGTGTGAGTGTTTTATGTCTCAGTGACCAGAAACATCTAAGGATGGACACACCAGCATAATGATACATGAGCAGACATTGAATTAGTTCAGTAGCACATAATCCTCACTACTGCTTTGATCATTAATCTTCAACAGCAATTAGACAAAACTGCACTAACATTGGGAAGTTTATAATTTAATACAAGCAGTCAAATTAAATACCAAGAGGTAGGGGCATTTTCCAGACTTTCATAAACTGAAGTACAGTACAGTACAGTTTGATTTGCATGACATCAATAAAACTAGATTTTTTAGGACAAAGATGTCATGTTGAGAGTTTTTTTTTTTAAAGATCCAGGCGCGAAGCAAAGTGAACAATTTTACTAACTAAATGAAAACCAAAATGAAGGACCTGACAGGAAAGCAAGGCGTGGGCTGAAACACAGCAGTGTCTAGTGAGAAGTGACTGAAAATAGGGGACTTAAATACTGGGGAGTAGATTTCTGACAAGATGCAGGTGGGTGATTACAAACCAGCTGGAACAGGAGGCAAAACAGGCTGAGGAAAAGGGGACAAGAGAATCTGAGGTGGAAATCAGCAAAAACCAAAGTGGTGAATGCTAAACACAATCTAAAGGAAATATGCAAATAACATATAAAAGTGAACTCGGAACTAAATACAAGAAATAAATTAAAGAAGAAAGATTAAAGTAGAATATAAAAATAACAAATAAATGGTGAGAATACTACAAAAAATTTCAAAAAACAGCCATTGATTGTGAAAAAAGTAATGTAATGACTTTATGTTTCAGCCTATGTGTTTCTGGAATGAGGGGCTTGAAGTTTCTTGCAGAAGTAATCATGGCTAGTAAAATGTTCACTTTTGTCACATTAAAACCACGATCTTCAAGGTATTGGGACTTTATCTGATATACCAACACAAGGTGGCAAATAATTCCCAATTGAAAATAAAATGACACAGGAATTTGAAAAAAAATAAAAACATATCAACAGAGCACTCATTTGCATCCAGTTGTCCCATGTTAACACAACACATCTAAACACCTGTTACTTCAGGTTTCTCCTGAAGCAACAGCAAAACCTGTTTATGTAGTCTGTAATAGGTTTTTTTGTATTGCCCTAAATTAACATTCATCTGTATTCCCATCAACTCTCACTAGCTTCTCTGTTCCTGCTCGAGAAAGTTTCCCTGCATCGTGACGCTGACATCATCACGTTTGGACAGTGTGATGAGGGTGAAGCACAGAGTTGGTTTACCCTTCCACCCAACGTTTTGGATGTAGGTCAAAAAGTTCAGATTTGGTCTTCTCTGAGATGAATAGAGCACTTTTTCTCACGTTTGATGCATTCCCAACATTACGGATGTTTAACGTATTCTGGTGGGTTCACATTGATATAGACCGTCTGTCATCCAGGACATCCTGAGTGTTTATATTAAAGGCAGATGGACTTATTCTTGTTTCACCTCTCATGCAAAAGGAATGTTTAGTTGTGGACTGTAGAAGTATCTTGAAAGCTACTGGACAAGCTTCAGGATTATAATCTGTAACCATCCAAATTCACAGAAGTAGACCAATAAAGGTAAGGTAAAGGCAATTTTATTTATATAGCACATTTTCAGCAACAAGGCAATACACAGTGCAATAAAGACAGTTGAAGTTTGTGGTCGTAACAGGTTTAAAAGTTTTAGGATCATCAATACTTTTGCAAGAATCTAGACAACAAATGCACAGCTTGGCTCGGCTTCACAGAGGAGTTTTCCTTTCATAGATTTTGAACAAAATAAACTTTGCTGGGATTTTAAACACAACTTTGATTGGGGGGGGATCACACAGCGATAAAGACACCTCACTGCTCTGTGCTCTCTGCATGGGTGATATCTGCACCATGGCGGTGGCTCTGCTAGAGAGCGTTGTGTTTGAGAGTAAACAGATGTTGTTTGTCTTTCTGATGCCATGATTTAGCATCTCCAGGGAAGCAGTGGACCTGCGCCTTCCTGTAAGCTCACAAAGGAATCCAAGATGGAAATAGATCAAGCCGCCAAGCGATATTTCACAACAAAAGTGAGACGAGGGCTTCTTTGACACAGCGGTGCTCAGAAACAATATGGTCTTGTGGTTTTATCGCAAAAACACACGAGGTTCAAAGGCTGGTCTTTTCTCTGTGTGGGATGTAATCTGATCATGTTCACACTGAGACTGTACTCTGTTCACATAGTTATGCTTTAGTTTTCTGTCACTGCTGCTGAAGCTTCAAATGAAGAATCTGCAGAAATGATTGCAGATATATCCCTACTTAACTTGAGCTATTTCTTAACGCATTAGTGATTCACCTCTTCATGAATAATGAATATATTGTCCGAAGTTTAATTTTCACGGGCAAAGATCCCCCTCCTAAAACAACGGGGATGCTGGTACTGATGATAGCTGGAGAGGTAGATAGCAAAGAAACTCTGTGTTCCTCTCCACTCTAATTGTCCTGTCATCGTTAGCCAACTTAGGACTTTGACAGCCTCTGTGTGCTGTCAAATCCCAAATCCCAAAGGAAGATCCTGCCTCTGTGGCTAGTGGATCCAGCAAGCACACAGACACCAGTATTCGCGAACGAAAAGCTGGAAATGTCAAGGACCAAGGGAATGAGAGAAGAAATTGAATGGAGGAGGATACTGATAAAACAGACAGAGAGGCGTATAAGTTTGGTTTATAATGAGCAGTTAGAATGTGAGGGTTGCTGAATTAATCAGACTGCCAGAGCTCAGAGAAAATAGGTACAATGCTTTTCATGTGACAAATATGTAATTAAGAATGATTTTTATGCAACCCCCACCTCTTTTTCTCAACACACACACACACCTTTGATGGACCGTAGGTGGGTGGGAACAAAGCACTCCTTCTCAGTATGTGTGGATTAGTTTTTTTGGTCCAGGGAGTGAACATGTATGAGGGTGAAATGGGATAGATGGCTTTAATTACAGCCCTATCAAAAAAGCACCAGCTCCCATCCCCCATAGAGTGATGGAATCGGATGTTTTCCTTTTGGCATCTTTTTTGGCTGTTTTAGGAATTGACTCCATATTCTACAGCCAGAACATGTGGATTTTTAAGATTATCATGTATCGCCCACACACAAGATGTTTGTTATGACTTCCCATTTAATCATTGACAGCAGAGATGTTTGATCAGTGACTCCAGAAAGCCTGCCTACAAATTTAGTTTAATCCACTGTAGTTTGGCAAGATTCAGATTTCTTCCCTTTGGATAATTAAAGTTGTAAAAGGGTGTGGATCAAACTTTCAGACTGGATTGATGAGACTGAGCTTTGACACAAAAAAATGAGTCCCAAAGCTATGTTGATGATCAAAGGATGCAGCCCTGCTGCAGGAATCCTGGTAAGAACAGACAAAGTGGAGTGATCCTCTAAGTCTAGGCCAAAGTAATTCAGTAAAACTATCTAAAATGTAACCTACAGGTAATATTTTTCACGTTACCAACAATTTTGGTTTCTATGAATATCCATTTATCCATCTGTTGCCTTCTTGTTACTGAGGTGGCAGCATGTCCAGGAGGAAAACCCAGTCAGGCCTCTCTCCAATGACACTGTCCAGATTTTCTGGGGATCTCAAAACATTCTGAAGTATAAGACATATATCGTCCCTCCAACTTATTCTGGACCCGTCCTGAAATCCTTTCCCAGTGGGAGAGAAACTTTGGATACGGAGAAGTCGGAGCTTTATTCCCCCCTGGATGACAGAACTCCCCCTTCTTCTAAATATTTCTATAGTCTATTTTTTTCTTTTTATTATTACCATAAGGCCCCTTTAAACCTGTAGGATTTAAAATTATGTTATTTATAATATGTAATGAGAGCGAGAGAGAGAGAGAGACGGAGAAAGCCAATGCTCCTGCGGAAACCTCTCTGTCTGTCATCAACCCAACTGCATTAACCTCGGCCTCCATGCCTGCAGGCCCCACCACTTCTATTCCTCTGCAGCAAATACAGGTCCTGGCCGAGGGCAGTCTGGCAGCAAGCATAGTTAATGACTTATTTACCGTGTAATGGTCGTATACCACACCACCACAACAATTAATGAAAAAAATCACATTCACAAACAGCGGGGGGTGGGGGGAGGTACCAGGTAGTAGAGGTTATTTTCTCCCTCTAACTTTATCTGAGCTCTGCCTTCTGCTCTACCCTAATAAACTCTTGCAGACCTTACCTGGAGACAGACAGGCTGGCAGCTGCGAGGACGTCTCCTTTTATAGACTCTGTGAAAAGTAAATGCATTCTTTAGATTGGCTTATTATAGTCCATTCCAACCAAATTTTATGAGTCTTTCAGCTTAATATTATCGTAGTTTGTTTCCTTTTGCCAGGTTTGACTCTTTTACATCTTCCCCTCTGTCCCACAGTCATCATAGCTTTTTTGTCATCTGCTGCTGTTCTCCCCAGCTCCTTTTTTGCCTTGTGAATACCATCACTCAAGCAGTGAGATGTTGCAGGCACTTTGTTGCTGACCATGATGCTGAAACTCTCCTGCCTTCCAATTGCCAGTGTTCATTTCATGGTTCATATACCCAGTTCTCCATTTGTCAGGGTGCCATTAGCCCCAACGCTTATTTCTTTAACCCCTTCTCATACAAATAACAACAAATCAAATGCACATTTGTACTCCCTCATAGCCACAGCACTCCTTCGACTTTCTGACTTTTAGTTAAGGCGGACAGACATGCTAAAGGAAAGTTTCTGTGGTTCTGTTGTCTCATTTTATGAAGCTTTTTTTTTTTTTTAAGGTTTGTGTGCTGCCTCCATCTGGTTTTTGATTGAGGCAAAAAAACACCTAATTGTTGATGTTTTATCAAAATAAAAGCCCTCGCTATATTAATAAGTATTGAATTTATGGCATTAAACATTTGATATTTCATGTCTACCCCTAACGTCATGTTTTTTAAATTGTCTTGTGGCAGCACAGAACCACACAGAACATTTGATGACGGATCTAAACGTTTGCTGGCCCAACCAGCACGGCGTTACGGTGTTCTGCATCGTTTTTATGGGTCTCATGTAAGTTTAGGTTGTGCTTATTGCCTATGATCCATAATCATTAAAATTAACATAAATAAACACTTGAAGTTTATGATGCTGCTACAGTGAATCATATAATATATGAAATTCACTTTTGTAATTGAATTACTGAGATGAGTTAACTTACTGACAATGTTCTAATTTGCTCAGATGCATCAATCTATTTTTCCAGTATGTTTCTTTATTAAAGCTGTTCTATTAGCACTTGGAATGGATTTAAAAAAAACAGCTATCACATCCTTCTTGTCTGCCCAAGAATATCTGAATTCACTTCACCTGGTGTAAGCTCCCCACCTAACTAATGTAGTAACATTATTTTCTGTTTCATCTCTAAGGATGACCTTGAATTTTAAACCAGTTTATTTTGCTATCAAGCTGTCCTGTATGTCGAGCTGGATTTGGTAGCAGTGCTATGTCAGTCGCTAAATGAATGTGTTTTTCAATCTATCTGCTCCCTCGCCCTCCCCCTTCTTGTCCTTTTTCCTCTGTATCTGGACTCCCTCGGTCCCATGTGTTTTTGGGGCAATCTCTGTGTTGTCTTATCTCTTCTAGCTTCCTGCTTTCCTACCTGGCTGCCCACTCCCCCTGCCAGCATTCCTCTTAGGTCTCAATAAATAACCTTGCACCTATCTGGCCCTCAGCTTTACTGGCTGTTGCAGGAACACATTTGTTAAAATATCACCTGCTGTAGAGGGGAAATTGATACTACTGCATTGTGCTCCAGGCAATAGAATTTGGTGCTGGAGTTAAAATGCCACAACACAGGCAGTTGTGAGCAAGTTCACAGTTTAGGAGAGAGAGAGAGAGAGAGAGAGAGAGAAAAAAAAAGATTAATGGAGAAAAATCTCTTTGAGCATCAGTTTTTGGGGATGTCTTAAACAGATCCTTAGATTTTGTGGAGCTGTTGTCTCAAAAATGTTTGTCCTTTGACATTATCTTAATGGGAAAACAGCAGAGAAAGAGAGGTTACATTTGCGGGGATACAAACATTTACTGAGCCTCAGTAAACAGAATTGGAGCTATACGTTTTATAGTCTGGAAATTGTAATTCTGTTAGGAAATTACATAAACTGTCAAACCAGTGAAAAATATACAGTATCAAACTTTTGAGTTAGTTGATTATCTCAGAAACAATGTCAAGGTTGTCATGAGATGTTCAATCTTTTGGAGCTCCCCTATTGAGAATTGGTGGGTTAAGTCTTTAAAGACAAGTAAATAAAAAAAAATAAAAAAGCTGTGAACTTTGAATGAGGTGGGAAACAGATCTTTGAACAGTCTTACCGCTTTTGTCGAGTATGATGTGTTTCTTTTTTATTTTTAGTTTTTTTTCTGATACATTTAATCACACCAAAGTTTGAATTGAAATCCCATTAAATATTCAGTTTATCAAAAAAATGTTGACATAATGTTTATTCTTTTTTATCTATTGAAAAGAAACTGAAAATTTACCTTGTTTAAAATACAACTAAACATGAGTGTTCTAACGGCATAATTATTGAAGAGACTACACCACCTAAAAACTAATGCCACCCCACTGAGCTGAAATCACTTGTGTGAGAAACTTCTAGAAGCCCTTTTACCAGACCCCGACATTGGTTTGAGGATAGTTTGCCCCACTTTGAGATGTTGGAGAGGTTTTAGGGTTCACTTCTGGCTTCAGCTGTCAAAGGCATCCTTGGCTCTGGTAACCCCTACCATCCCCCCAACCTGAACCCCCAGGACCTTACAAGTATAAGGAGGTCTAGACAATGAACGTATTGACAGATGGATGGTGTAAACATTGATCAATAATGTCTTCAATTCAATTTCTTTGAGATTTTTCGACACAAACTTGGCATTTCAATTTGAATTAACCTACTGAGTGAACATCCCTTCATAAGATGGCTGTTATTTTGGAAGCAAAAAAAGAAAAAAAAAACAACTTGCTGGCTAGTGGCCCTCTGCAATAAGGAGCTTCATTAAAAAGTGAAAAACTGCTCCATCTTTTTTGTTCTACTCCATTTCTCCAAAAAACAGACCAATGATCTGATGAGACATTCCCATATGACCAGGTAAGAGGAAGAAGCAAAAGTTCCTCTCTGAAATCTGCTATTATCCAGATGGCACCATTAGCGATTAAGCCAGAACATTTCTCCCCTCTTATAATTGACTCCATAGGCTATTAGGCAGGTTGGCACTAGGCTAAGTCCACTGGTGCACACTCCAGATGTTGTCTTTGTGTGTGTATGGGCCTTTGTGCGTGCGTTTGTGCATTAAGTGAGGAAAAAGCGAGACAGTTTGGCTGCTGTTGCGGGTGGTGGTGTTGGGTCCAAGGGTGCCCACAGATGGACGCAGGGCTGGGTGGGTGCTTGGAGCAAGTCACATTCAATTATATCAACATCTCTATCAGTCTGTTTGTTTACAGGCTCTCCATCTCCCTATCATTTTGTCTGTCTTTCTTTTCTAGCCTTGGGAGAAGAAAGATTAAAGTGTTCTGTTTTCTGTGCAAGATCTTTGTCTTTGCTTTTTGGTTTTATCTGAAGATTAAATTATCCCCCATCCATTGTCTGTCTTTTTAGTTTTTGTGAACAAAGTGATGTTTGACAGACTGCATCAAGTGCTGTTACTGTTATTAAATTGCAAATAATGCAAGGAGATGCAATACCAAACTGAATTATCGTGGTATATGCCGTAGCAAAAACTCCACACAGATTTCACCCAACCTTTAAACAATCAATGAGCGCTACGTAGTGCCTAAGCAGTCTGCTGAATTTGATTTAATCTTTTTCTAGTTATGCACCATGTGGAAGAGAAAGTATAGCATTTATAAACAATTGCATATCCAAACCTTATTCCCTACCCTGTTGTCTAAACGATTTGTCCGTCTATCCATCTACTTTCCATTTAAATACGCCATGAAAAGACATTTACCTCCTTGTAGATTTGTCTTTCTTCTTTTGCTTTTTAGACACCTTAAAATGTTTCAGATTCACAAAAAAAAACTTTAATTGCAAACCATGACAGCCTGAGTAAACACAAGACACAATTTTGTATGATAATCTTCTGTTTTTATTCGGGAAAACAACAACAACAACAAAAACCTAAGCAGTCTGGCCCTATGTGAAAATGTAATTGGCTGGTTGGACCACCCTGCCATCCAGAGATAACTAGCAATGAGTAGCTTAAATCATTGTGGTGAAATGTAGCAGAATTGTTTTAATTCAGTCTTACTCCAAGCTTTTTGAACATGAACACCTCGTTTAAGCCCATTCTACAACATCTTAATCAACTTTAAATCCAGGCTTTAACCAGGCCTTTGCAAAACTTACTATTGTTATTCTTTGAGCCATTTAGACATCGGCTTGCTTTGGTAATTGTCCTGATGCATAACCAAATGTTCCTGACCTAATACCAGATACAAGTAAGGTCTCCATTATTTTAGAGCGGGTCTGGGTTCTTTAATGACCACCTAGATAAGACAATACCTTTTATCAAATACCTGTAAAAGGTATTTGATAATCTGGAATAGAGTAAAGGAAATGCAATGCTTGAAGAAGGGAAAATACTTTTCATGACACTTTGTGACTCTATTGTTCCGACAGTCTATTTATCCCACCTCACAGTCTGTGCAAGGTAAATATTTAAAGCCAGACCCGTATAGAAATACCTGACATAAATTCAAAGTGAAGTTTTGTGTTTTACTTCATACATTTGCTAATGAAAGGACTGAAAACTCTAGGAGATGTTTATAAAAATAAAGTTTTACGCTCTGTCACGGAAATGCAGAAGAACCCTGATGCAGATATTAGTCATGTCCATTGTTCTGAGTTTATTAGTGCCATCAAACCATTTAAAAGGTACTTCATGTATTACCTTATTAGAGCTACATCTCAGAACATTGCCCAGCCTTAGTCTTTTTTTAGGTTTTGTATTACATTACAGAATGGACTTTCAGTAATTGTTTTACAGCTAAAAAAAGAGCTAAAATGCTATTAATTATTCATCTCTCCATGGCTGGTGGTAAAGAGAAGAGGTGCTCTAGGGTTTCCATCGGCTATTAGTAAACAAATCAATGCACAAGGCTGAGCTCCTTGTCATTACAGAGCCATCTGCCCTTTACCATGACTTTCAAGAGAGGGCCAAAAAATGCACGGTGCCTCAAGAGGGAAATTAAAGTTTGTTTCAGGGAGGAGTTCATTAAGTTATCAAGTCTGGCAAACTTAAACAGGGATATTACATTCGCGAAATTGTTCCTCCGTGAAAAGGGTTTTGCTTAAATGTGACGTCAATTTAATTTGCAGTTAGAGCGCTAGTCCAACGGCATGCGTTCAAGACGTCTTGTTTATGTAGCAGACATGCACAAACTCATCCTGAGCCCCCGACACAAGGTATTTAATGTAATCAAAGAATGCAGTTTCAAGTCTCTAATCAAGTTTCTTCTGAAAAATACATTGTAACTCAGCATAACCATAATTATGAACTAAAGAAATCTGTGGAGAAACTGAATAAGCCAAAAGCGCAGTAATATGATTGGGAAAGAGGAGAAATCAATACAGTGAAGCTCATCATCATCTTAACACTGACCTGAATGTGAATCTTTGGGGGATTAATTCAATCTGGTGGAACTAACAGGTTTCTCTGGTCCCTCAACACAGTTGACAACAGTTCTGTCTTGATTTAGGCCACCGGGCCGAAGTCCTGCTGGGGCGAAACAGAGCTCTGCAAAAAGCAGCTATGGCTTTATGTAATCCACGTGACGGCATGAAATACAACATAAGAACCTCAATTTACAGTTGGCCGTCTCTGCTAGACGGAAGAAAAACAACAAAAAACCAAAACAAAAAAAAAAAAAAACATACTGTTATATTCTTTGTATAGTTTTTGATAAGAAAGCCACCTGAGGCAGCTCTCGGATGAGTATTGCACACTTCATCACGGCCTTTGACAAACGACCCTTCCATGAATCCTCAGCCATGTTGACAAATGATTCTACTGTACAGAGATTCACAGCCTCGTGGGTGCAGCTCACACTTAATGGCACCACCCAGATGGAGGTGGTAGGTGTGGAAGATGGTGAATGCAGCAAGCACAGCAGTTCACTCAGATGAATGAAGGCAGAAAGCTGAAGCACATATTGTGTGTCCTGCTCTACAGCTACAGCGCCTTGCAAAAGATAAACAACCTTTAAATTCTTTTGCTTTGTGTCACTTTTAAGCCACTAACATTAACGTGTTTTATTTCACTGATGAATAGAAAGCAGCAAATAATTGTAAAATGGAAGGAAATGAAATATATATATTTTTTATTTTATTTTGTCACAACTGAAATCTGGTAAATAATTTACAGGTTTACAGGAACCTCTAGACTTATACACCTAAACATGTTGCTCTGAACCCAAGTGCCGTCAGAAGCCACCTAATTATTAAATACTGCCCGTGTGTGTGTAATATAATCTCAGTATAAATACAGTTGTTTTGTGAGAGGCTCAAAGTTTGTTAAAGAACACTAGTGAACAGCGAGCATCAGGAGGAGCAGGGAGTATAACACAAATCAGAGATAAAAAATTTAAGAAGTTCAGAGCAGGATTAGGTTATGCAACAAAATCTCAAGCGGTGGAGATTTTAAGCAGAAATTTTCTATCCACCTTTTATGATAGAACACCAAGACTACACTAATTGTTAACTTTCTGACTAAAGTCGAGGCCTAAATACCAAATTTGAAGCTGTGCCAAGACCTAAAATTTACTATCCAGGAACTCTGTCCGTCCAGTCTGAGTGTTTCGAAAAGTAGAATGGACAACAAAATTCCTTTCTCTATGTGTGAAACTGGTAGAGAGACGCCATTAAATACTTTCAGGGGGCCAGAACATAAGTGCACACCACAAACTTTATGTCATTTTCCTTTTATTTCACATTTTTCCTTATTTTGTGTTGGCTTATGTCAAAAAATCTCAACGGCACTGAAAAATGTGAAAGGCTTTTAAATTATAGTGTGCATAGCTTTTGAATTTCTCTTTATTCTCTCTTCTGTTTTTTTTATAATTTGTTTGAACATAAAATCGAAAAAAAAAAAAGTAAATCTATTATTGTTTGGAATATATTTTTTTGGACTGAATGTCTGACCTTCCACTATATCCTACAACTCTTCTTAGACCCTGATAAAAAACTTGATAGCTAGGTAGACATGATTCCTTGTGGTAGAAGCTCTTTTTTTTTACCTTCATTTTATCTTTACTGATAAGATAAAAAAAGCCCAGCTTGCTCTACAAATAGGTAATCAGAGCTGAGAGGAAAGAGCACCTCTGATGGCAAGGAGAATCCAATGTCAAGAAAATCAATATATCTACCTCCTCCCAAAATCAAAGCATTTCTCTCCTCCATCCCAGTTTACACAGATAAAAGCTTTGTCTGTCTTATCCAATCAAAGTAAGCAAAGCAGATGTCAAATAATTGCAAAATGCTTCATTGGGTTGCTTTAGATAAAACTCCTTAGTGCTATGGCAATTCCCCTAAACAACAACAAAAAAGCAAACATCTAGATCATTTTAATACTAGTCTCTGTTTTTTTTTTGTTTGTTTTTTTTTGCATTGACCAGTGTCTTTTGTTGGATGGAGTCCGATTTGATTGTGCGCATTGTGCCGTTTGTGAGGGGAGCTCATAAAGATTATATAGTCCAGTAAAAGGCTATCTCGTCCACTTGTAGCAGAGGATCATGTCTCCGGAGTCATGCAGAGAATGGACTCAGAAAACAAACGGCTCCTGCTGTCTTGTTATTGGGGATGCTCTGATAAGGTGGATGAGGGAATGCTGAGGGACGATTGTAGGTGGGCCTCCAAACAGACTTCCTTGTGAAGATGATCAGCCATTGTAGTTATGCATTGCCATTGTTCTGCGCCGGCTTTGTAAACAGGCACCTTAGCCTTTAGCAACATCACCCCATGCGCCACGATTCGCGGCGCTCTGTCTGTCATGATACCCACTTAATTCCAGCGGGTTATTGCAGATCCTTCTTGTCGAAGTGTGTGTCTGTGTGCGTGTGTGTGTGTGTGTGTGTTTGTGCACCGAAAGAGATCATTGCTTGCCTTGGAGAAGGGAAAAAGCTATTCAACAGGGGCGCCCACGGTGGCAAACCCATTTCCAATAATGTCCTCTTTCTGCTACAACAATTGTGTTTAACCCCAGTGGCTCCAGCTGGTCACTATTTGTCATCCCACTGCTTCCTCCCTCACCTCTCTCCATGCCTTCACACTCAGAGACAATAGCAGTGAAAGCACGGTTCACACACCACTGGCTTTGTCTGCATCGTGTAGTTGGCTCTCATTTTAGATGTTATATCAAACAGTAAATACATTAACAGTTTTCTGGCTGCTATGATATGCGGAAAAATAAAAGTTTGGCGACCTGCTTATCTTTGCTGTATTTCTTTTGTCGTTTCCACTTTTTCCCATTTTTTTTCTCGTCCACCCTTCCATAATCTCTCTTCCGCCCCCATCCCTCTGTCCCTTGGCTGGTGATCTGCGTGTGGAGGTGATTTATGTCTGGCACTCACTGAAGTCCCTTTGCTGTGACACACACTCGCTCACAATCTCATAAACACATTCACAAAGGCATACAGAGACACACAGTCGAATACACACAGGTAAGACTGCAGCTGTGATACATTTTAATTACAGTTTTAGTCAGAAGTAATTATGGTTTTATATCTAGAGGGACAGCTCAATACACATCCCCCCGCAGGCGTTTGAATGTGCACGGACACAGACGTGAAAGGCTATACAAGAACATAAGACACACCTTTTTTTTTTTTTTTTTTGATGTTTTGTCCTCTGTGTATTTTTCTGCTGTTTTTGTTCAACTTTAAAATTGTACTTACAGCAACATATGACGGCCATGTAGTCTGAAAAAAAGTATTCTCAACTTCAATAATCGATCCAAAACAACAACATTCTTTGAAGATTCTCAATTGCGTCAAAATTTATACACTCACACAATTAGTCCTTCTCTTTCCCTGCAGCAACTTACCTGAACGATAATGGCCGACAGTCATAGCTGTTTTATCTATTTTATCTATTGGGGAGGTGATTGGGAAAATCCAGTGCCCTTCTCTTACCTGTGCTTCGGTATAGTGGCTACAAAGCAATGTTGCTTTACAAATCTGTGGGTGGGTTAAGTTATATAACTCATCTTTGCTATCACTGTTACTGGTGTATAAAAAAAATCTTTTTAAAACAAATAAACCAACAACTCATAGCTTGGAGGGAAGTAAAGCGTGGAAGCCCGCTGGGTTTATAAAAGACTGGGGGAAACTGTGATATTTCGACAATTGATTTGTCATATATTGTGTAGACCTATTGAGTGTTTTTCTTAGTATCTGAATTAGGTTTGACATTTTGCATTATGATAATCCCAGTACACTGTTGTATGGAAAATTTTAAGCAACAGGATTCTAGCACTCACTTATACAGCAATCATTTGTCATTATAGAGCGAGTCTGCAGGCGGTTTGTGAGCCAAGGTGTTGGAGGGACAACAGATAGAAGCACAAATATGAAGCTGCAACTTAATGCATTCAGTACATCTAACTTTACTCTACAACCGTTGTACAGATGAAGATAGCAAAAAAACAAACAAACAAACAAACAAACAAAAAAAAACAGTATAGATGTTTTCCTTCATTTAATATTCTCTGCTGGTGTGAAACACTCCAACCTTATAATGATTCAAAAGTGTATTTGATTAGAGGCAAAATATCAAATGGCAAATTTTACTATAAAGAAAATCACACTTATTTTGCTTTCTTCTGACTAAAAAGGAGAAAAAATTGTCCTGGAAGAACAGCTTCATTGTGAATTTGGCTAAATTTAGATGCGGCAAATTTGCACAAAAATAACAGTCGAGAATTAAATATCTGTAAATTAGCTGGCAGTGGTCAGACATTAAAAAGGTTTTAGAATCTATACATATTGAAAAATGATGAAGGATGTAAACAAGTTCATGATGTGAATTGAGAATTTTTAGTTTGTGAACTATGAGCATAATTTCATTCAGTTTGAACTTGTGTGAGAGCAATTTAGGGCAAATTCTTGTCAAATGTGTACTTAAGCAACACTCACAATATGTTTGAATGTTTTCTTATTTACTGTGAACTGTATGTTCATGAGGAACTGGCCAGAAGATAGCCAGAAATACAACAAAACTGTGGTATTTATTTGTTGGGACTGAAGTTGTAAAAAGGCACAAATTCTAGTCGAATATTTGTGCTGATGGACAGCTGCACTGCACATTCCCCAATTCGACTTTTAAAGTAATCTCTGTGTGCACTTTCTTTTGTAGCGTGCATTTTTAGCTCCCACTGGCAATACTTCCATCATTTAATAATGAAGACATGCCATAAAAAAATGAGCCAGTGTACATTCTTTGTCACA
>NW_015113669.1:4966-28533 GCF_001443285.1 Poecilia latipinna | reverse complement strand
TATATATATATTTTTTTTTTTTTTTTTTTTTTTTTTTTTTTAAGTTCTAGTAATTCAAGTGTAGTTTGACAGGAAAAAAAGTATTTTTCTCTTGCGAGTTGTGAGTTGGTATAGGATGGGCGAGACTGAAGGAACCATGATGAAAAGGAGAGCGTGCAGAAGGATGAAAAAGTGATTTGCGCAGAAACAGATAGGCTTTGCACTGTAAGCTCAGCTGAGGAGCAGATTTGGAAGCTGTACGACTGTTGTGCTGTCCTAGAGTGCTGACAGGGATGGCAAGCTGAGCGTGTGCAAAGGAATGAGGGTGGGAGGGGAAATCGCACAAGTGTGTGACTGTTTACATGTGTGTATTAGTATGTTGTGTGTTTGATGTGCTTGCATATGTCAGGGTGTATATACTCTGCACAGATGGAGAGACTTCTCAGGGATTACTGAGTAACTGGAAGAGGAGAGAGGTGGTAATTGCATTTTAATTACAGTGTTGATGATTTTGGGCTCTGCCAGATGGAGGGTTCTTTAGATATAAGTACAATATAAATCAGCCGGCTGGAAAATAAATCAGCTTGTTGGTTACTGGTTACCTGCCAAACCAGGTTTGTAACCTTGAGCCACTGGTGATGATCATGGTTAGCTTGGGTCGTTACGTGTCTAAACGTTTAGATTTTTCTGAAATTTTACATTTTCCTTAAATCTGTAAATAAAAGTAAATGAAAAAATGTACATAATTGTACTTTTAACTAAACAGTAACCTGAGCAACCTACAGTTTGCAGGCTATTTTCTTTTATTCTGTTGTTCACTGCACTCCTCGTGCCACAGGACAATACCTGTACATAGTTTTTGAAGTTACCATTGCACGTACTGTTACATTTTGTTACGTTTTGGTTAAAAAAAAAAAAAAAAAAAACTAGTATCCTTCTGAAAGTCAGCTGACTAGCAGTGTGCAGCACTGCAGGACAAGGTGTTGCTTTGATCTTTGCTCTACACAGCTGGAAGAACATTGCTGTCACTCTCTCTAGTATTTCATTCAAAGGATGATTTAATGAACATGCAGAACTCTAAAATTTGCAATTAATTTGAAGGTAAAATCAAAATCAAATCAAATAAAAGGAGGGTAATTATCACCAGGATTTCCAATTCTGCTAAATGTCATAAACCTTCCAGACTACTCATTCTCTTCTCCACGGGTGGCCAAGTAACAAAGTACTTACAGAGCAGGCACCAGGGAGCCGAAAAACAAGCAAGGTCTGCGTCATTCCTACTTTTAAGTACCACTAGTAGAAAGAGAGACAAGACAAGGGATAACAACGTGCATCACCAAATTCTTTCGTGTAACGCCACAACCAGCCCTGGTAGTGAAAATAACCTGTCAGATAAATATATGATGTGAGTCACATTTTGAAACACTAATCAGTGTGTGACACTTTGACAGAAAGTATCAAAACTAGCAGTTTAGTAGCTTGTAAACCAACCAAATGAAATGCTTTAAAATTGAATTAATCTTTTTTGTTACTATCAATTGTTTCACTTTCAATGCAAAAGTTTTCAGTGCCTTTTTCAAGTCAGTAATATTTTTTTCAGTTATAAATATATATTTTAAATGCCAATATTTCCCTGTAGTGTCAACATTTATTTTCAGTTACATTTAAGTTGTCAGTGTTTTAGCTCCATATGACATCAGCTTCAAATGTGGCACCTCACAAACGTTGAAGCTTTTCTCCATCATTCCCGTCTTCAAAATGTTACTGAGGCTAACGCTGTAAAAACGGTAAGAAACGAATGAAATTTTGAAAAGCGGTGACGGGATGATATACAGTAAATAATTATATGGTTGATGTGAGTTGCAGCACTAATCACTGATGCAATGGGAATAGCAGCCTTGTTCATTTTATATCTAGCTTTTTTGCCTTCTACTTCACACATTTTTAGCATTTGTCTCTAAGACAAATGAGTAAGTTTGTTTTTTGCTCATAAACAAAAAAAAAAGTTTTTTTATAATACCTTTGTGCAGCTGTAGGAACTGATTTGTGCTTATCCTTATGATTGTTGGTAAGACATTTTGCTCTCACATGCATATGAGCAAGTTTGAGACTGACCTTTGCCAACTTCCTCATTCGGATCTGCGTGCCAGTTTCTGAACTGAAGATCTCACCTTCTCTGCTTAATGAAGCAAGCATTGCTGCAATGTGATACCGAGAGTCAGCGATTTTAGAAGTCATTCTTGCTGCCAGGGTCATTTGTTTTTATAATTGTGACTTTTCATTACAAAGGCAGACCGCATCATTTATATTAGCTCAGGCACATTATGGCGCAGTTATCCAAAAACTATAAAAAGCAGTAATGTGGGTGAAAAAAGAAGAAGAAGAAAAAAAGACATTTGTTACTAATTAGGAATTTTACAAACACACAAAGTACCTATGTAGGACTTTTCTGACTGCAACACTAAATTGCAGAACTGAACTAAACTGAGTTTTAGGTCAGGTGAAAGTAGGAGCTGAAAATTTGAGCTAACTTTGTTCCTCCGATCAAGGTGAGTCCCCCAGCTGTGTGCTTTGTGACAGCATGACCCTTCCAGAGCTGTGAATCTGACACGACCAGCAGCCCTGTGGCTTTTTCGACCTGTGGCTGTTTCCAATTCTTTCTGTCTCTCTCTCTCCTTCTCTGTCTGTTTTTTTTTTCATTCCTGTGCCACTTTTTGTTGCTCCGTCTCTCCTGCTTCTTTGCACTTTGCATACTGTCTGAAGAAGATAAGGCAGTCCTGATAAGCCTTTGACTTCTGTCAAAATGCTTTCCCATCTATGCAGACCTGTACCTCGGAGGAGAAAATGTATTTTGTAAGTCATGCGTTCACATGCCTGCTTCTGGTATGATAGGGACATAATGAGTTTACGATACACTGGAAGAAAATTTGTGCCGTCTTTACCTTTCAAAGTTCCTCTGAAAATTAGAACAAGGAACACAAATTGCGTCTTGTTTGTGGTGACTGGATTGAGAGTTATTAAGATAACACAAATTCTCATTTTTTCCTCTTTAGTAGACTCAGAAATCTAATTTCCATCATCACACAAGAGTTTATCTGACTTCTTCAATCATTTACGTAGACAACACATTCGCAAGTTGTTTTAACCTTTTAATTAACATTGCTTAGAAGCACACATGTGGTGGTCAGCTTGGCTATTAGTCTGTCCGCGTGCTTATGCATTTATATGACAAGCAGCAGGTCTGCTGGCTAATAGTGCTGGTGCATGGGTCATTTTAATAAATTTACCAATTATCAAGAATTTAATCCAATATAGCCCATAGCCTGAATATCCCCTGTTGTGGCATTTTTGAGCCTATTGCAGTTTTACACTTCACCCAATGTGGAAGCCATTTTGGATAATTTGCAGAGAAATTAATATCTTATAGTGTAAGCACCCGAGCACAATTTATTCAGCAGCCGTAAATTGACCAATTTTGTTCAACAAAAGCCTGTCGTAAAGTAATGAGCTCTTACAGTTAAGCAGCAAAACAAAAGTCAGATTAAATCACAAATTATAGGTGTAATGTGGGATGTAAAAATCTTAAGAAATGTTTCCCTTGTAAATTTGACTCATCACTTATTTGTCAAACACTGTAAACATGTTTACAGGAATTGTATGGTTAAAAAAAATATCAGAAATCCCAGGAAGTTTGATGAGTGAACTGGATCCATAGCCTCGTTTCTTCTGAATCAGAGCTGCCACCTCACACCTGGTGGTGCACTTGCGCTCATATTTTGGGCAACACTTATTTGTAGTAGGATCAGATAAAGAAGTTAGATGCCAAAGAAGGTTTTGTCCTGGTTTGCAGTGTTTTTTTTTTTTTTTTAACATTGATTTGTCAATAATGGATCAATAGTGTGGGAGTTCAGCATCGTCAAATCATAAGACCAGGTCTCGTCCTTGGGAAAAGTTGTGAATCATCGCTGCATGAAGAAGGTAATTTGTGCTCTCATAGTTTGCAGCAGCCTTTCACTCTTAAGTGAAGCTTCTTTTAGCTTGTTTGATTAAAGAAAGCCATGATCGTTTCAACATTTGCTGGATGGCAACACTAGTTGAAAGCACCTCACTATAAAGCGTAATATATGAATGTTGATACCCATTTCTAAAGTTCAGAGACTCATATTTGAAATATTGACCAACCTCAGTGTTTGGACAGCGCTGATGTAACATAACTTTTAAACAGTTATCCAAAAGACTTACAAAATAAATGCATCCACAGCAGAGTTCCCACCATGTGAAGTTTATATCATTTACATCTCTTTTCTAGCGAGAAATGTTTGGAGAAATTAATTGTTTCTTTCATGTCGTTTTACTCATCAAAAATTGATAAAAGTTGGAAAATCCATCTGACCTGGGAGGCATGAATAGTTTAAATAATTTTAAAATGTTTTTTTCCAGGTAACTGTGAATGGTAAAAGCTCAAAGATATTACTTTTTATCAGATGCTTTTAAACAGGATTACACTGTTTACATTTTGTTTATTGAGGGAGAAAAGGGGAAAAAAATGAGATCATAGAAATCCTTTTGGCCTTTTATAGGCAGACATCTTTCACTTTCTCTTCCCTTGTTTTTGTTTTTTTTGTTGTTTTCAGTCTTGTACACTTCAGCAGAAAACCTACAATCTATCATGTGTGCACATACACAGAAAGCACTTTCATTCTTCGTCTCCGATGTGCCAGTGGTTGTTGTTAATGAGATTCCTACAGGACGAGAAAACTCCAGGGAGGCTGACTGACGGCCCACTTTAAACATTACAGTCCCACTCCCCCTTTGTTCTGTGAGACACAGGAGGAATTGAGAAAGGGAAGGAGAAAAAAGACAGATTGTGTTACATATGTATGACTCATGTACACACAAACAGATTAAAATACTAAGAGTTATGATAAGCTATTGAGGTTTGTTAAACTAATTGTAATTCAAAAATTACCTTTCAAGGTTAAAACATAAAGAACAGTGTTTTGTAATCACTGCTTTCATGTTTGAATGGAACATTAAGGACAAACGGATGCAAGTGACTAAAATGGCATTGCTTCCATCCTTTTGATCAACGTCCTATACATCACTTTCTGTGTCATGTGTGATCTCTGTTGGGAACTCAGAGAGGTAATAAATAGTTGCATTGTTTTCTGCTCTCTCTTTTTCAGTAGGTCTTTTCATAGTTATGTGCAGCTTTACCAAGCGCTCACAGGTGGTGTAACATATACAATATATTTCTCAGATACAAAGGTTTGATGAAGTACCTGGTGCCACAGCGGACAAACAGAACTCATTTCCTGTCACTGCCTTTGGACTTCATCTCTATTCTCATTTCCTCTCTTTGCTCCGAATACAATAAAGGCACTTTATGGTGCATCCACAGAGGTATGATGTCGCTTAATGCATTTTGCTTTCAGAAGACGACGGACATCAAACCTGCAACAAGCCACATGAATCTGTGACAGAATTTCAGCTGTTCAGTGGCGTCACTGATTTGTCTAATAGGTGTCAGGGAGCCGTGTCTGCAGCCCAAATAGGAATTGGATATCACGGTTTTGTGGTGTCCATTTTCAAAGCTGATATACCATTGTGGAAAATACTGTGGTGAAATTCATAGATGGTATTACTGTCTAAGTACCATATTTTCCGCACTATAAGGCACACCTAAAAACCTTCAGTTTCCTCAAAAGCCGACAGTGTGCCTTATAATCCGGTGCGCCTTGTATATGGACCAATATTGAGCCACAACGGGTCTAGCAACTACGGTAAGCAGCCGCCGACTTCATTTTCGCCTGTAGAAGAAGCGTGCGGTGCATGCTGGGATATTTGTCAGAATGCTGTTTTGTAATCTATTAATAAAGTTTGACTGATCTATCTACCTACCGACCGTCTAGAATCAGGTTGACTGCAGATCATTTAGCACCACGTTCTCCACGAACATGCTGTGCACGATCGGAGAAGGGTGACCAATTGTCTGGCCACGCCCCGGCCCAGTCTCCGACCCGGTGTCGAGCTGTTTTGTTGAAATTCCCTTTAGTACAGCTCCATCTAGTGGATGCATAACGTAACTCCAGCCTCTACTGTAGCGTCTATTCTATGCGCCTTATAATCCGGTGCGCCTTATAGTGCGGAAAATACGGTAGATGACAGTATGTTATGTCTGCACCAGTTTAAGACTTTCTTATATATGTTCACTTTCCTTACTTGAAACAAGCTGATCCAGTTTTGTTTACTTATATTGGGTTGTAGAAAAAAAGGGTTAAGTTAACAAAATGACAAATTTGGTGGCATGGCAGAGTAAGGTCACAGAATCAGCATCTCGGATCTAAGAGTTGTTTTACCGTAATGCTTCATTAGGTCTGAATAATGGAATGCGACAGGTTGCAAACTTTACAGCTGAAGACCAGAGGCTTATGTATAGCACAGATTCATTGTTTAATTTCTGGAATGTTTTGAAGTGTAGATTGTTTATTTTAGCATAGCGTGCTGCTTTAAGTAACTTTTTGTGCTAAGGTAAGTTCTTTGAATGTCATCCTCCTCTTCAGCTGGCCACAAATGTTCTCTTTTAGAGCTCGATATGGGATGTGCATGTAACACTCTACATATTGAATTGCAGTCGGTAAATCTATATATGGCGTGCCACACAAAAAGTAGGAACAAACCACCACAGCACAAGAAGAGATGGTTTTTCCATCATCTCTAGTTGGATTCGTTTGTTATGCTGTCTGTGGTTCATGATCAGTTTTTTTTCTGCGATTCTCCTATTTTTAAAGAACCGTGTTTTGGCTTCAGTCTGTCTCTGCTCTTGAGTCCGTTACTAATCACACAATCACATACACATTTGTAAACTGGGTAAACAACATAGTTGAGTTACTGTTTATCTACCCCTTCTGAGTTATGCAACACATGCGGTTTCTAATTGAGTTCACTGGTATTTCATAACATCCCCCAATGACCTTTGTGTTGGTAAATGCTTGTGCTGTACAACCAACTTTAGAAAATTCAAAGTACTGACAAGTTTTCCTTTAACTGCCACACTCTTACAAGAAGTTAAAGTTTTCTATAAGTTTAGACCTGAGAAGAGAGATAGGGTAATGTAAGATGATTATCCAATTGATGTTCTCCTCGGTTCTTAAGTCATATTCCCAATGTGAGGTGTGCACTCTAAAGTAATAATCCTGCCTAAATGGAAAACATGGCTTGGTCATAATCCAGCTGCCTCTCTGTTCCCCAAGTGTCTTCGTTAAACAATATACCATGGTAATGAAGTGTTAATCTGCTCAGCTCTTTACACAAAGCATCTGCATGTCTCCTAGAGGCAGGAACAGGTACACAAAGGAGCACTCCATTCTTTGTTTCGTTGTAGAGCTCCAAAAAGTAAAGACACTCAAATGTGCAGGGGTAGACATAGACGTAGCTGTAATCGCTTTCCAAGGAGAACCTTGGCAGTGGTACTTTGAAATAAAATGTAGCTACTTTTTGACATTTGTACATAATGTTTAAAAGCAAATTTGAAAAAAAAAAAAAAAAATAAATAAATAAAAAGATTTACTTCTTTCCTCAGGTTTGCAGTTGTCACTTTTAGGATGGAGTCAAGTTGTAAATCCTGATAAAATTGAGTGATTTCTGCAGAACCTGCTGTCCGTCAATCGCTTTTCCTGAAGCAACACATGCATGTCATATTAAGCCACTGTGGTTTATAATCTGGGGCATTAGGTGTCTAACTGTATTAATCCATTTGCACTTTCCCCTGTTGATTAGAGTGCATGTGAAATGTGACGGTAGTTTGGCTGGTATAGGGCACCGGTTGCCTGAGGTGGCAGCGAGGGTGTGAGGTTTCATACAGCCATGTCCACATTCGGATCATGATTTATTACCCTTCCTACCACACAGACTCTCAAGTACACACACACACGCAAGCATAGCAACAACAACATTAAGAGAAGCAAACACACACACATTCAGTGTCTGGCATTTAGGAGCAGAGACCATAATATCGGTGGCAACAATAGAACATGACACCAATAAGTTTGCAACACATTAATCTATACAGTGTAACGCAAAATTTGAGCTGTCAGAAATGTGCATTTGTATGCACATTATAATTCATCACAGTCTAAATGTTATTAAGACTTTTCATTTTTTAAATTAGATTTTTTTTTAAAGAACGTGGCTGGATCTGTAAAGCAACCTGTGTCCGAGGGTTTGCGTTCGTCGCCGCACTTTAATATCGTAGACAAAAAGAAAAAAAAAAAAATAGAATGAAGCTGATAAGAAAGCTGCTAAAACGGAGGAGAGAGATCAGAAATCCCATACAGTTGAGAGCACTAGTCCATTGCAAGTGTGGCAGAGGTCACAGTCAATTTCAAAAGGAGCAGGTCTTGTATATTAGAGTTTGGAGAGATGGGAGACCCCTCCTGCTCTCTATCATAAAGGGCCTGTGCCGGAGCAGGGCCACTTGTGATCAACATGGACCTTGTGGAAATCCCCACTGAACTGAGTGGTCTTATTGAAGGTCTATAAGGAAGATGGCAGCAGAAGATGCACACCAAGGCCTGGCATTAATCACAATTTACAAACCCAGAGGAGTCACTTCCCCAAGCTGGTTGTGGGAAACGGCTTCATTCAAATCTTAAAACAGGAAAGTTCTCTGCATCGTCAACAACATAATTCCAGCTGATCTACGAATATAAATATTGTTTCTTTCGTGTGTGTTTTCCAAAGGCATAGGTTAATGTAAGAGACTCCCGTCATATGATAATCTTCAAGAGAAGTACTACAGTTCATGGTATCATAGTTTTAAAAACAAAAAACTAACGTGCATAACGATGTCTGGTTGGTTTTATCTTAAACAGAACACCATCAAGTATGCTACTATTTTAAAATGCATCTATACTTATAGTAATGTTATCTGTAAGTTTTTTTTTCATCGTTACTTTGATTTTTATACTTAGACAATATGGACAGTGACATTGCCAGTCACTCTGTATGAAATCTATCAACTATATCATATGTTCATATCCAATTTAAGTTGATCGTCTGTTGTGCCAATTTTACTTAGAAGTGAATATAAAGATACAACTTTGTCCACAAATAAGCAACACATAATTTCTGGTGCATCTATGCATTATTGCACGTCTATACTCTTGAGAGATGATAAATTAAAGTACTAGTAAGGGATAAACATGTAGCTGCAGCCTCTGCTCCACTAGAAAATGTGTTTTCATCAAGGCAGAGCCCACTCATTACAACCTTACTGACATTCTCATTTTTCGAAACAGTAATATTAAGTAGGCAATAGTCCTACATTATGTAGATATGTTTTTTGCTTTCTTTCTTCAGAACATGTTCATAATGGCAACACGGTGAACTGTTCATGTGTTGACACTTGTCTAAGCCATGCTGATTAGCTTTATGTGTGAAGGATGACCTAGACCTGTTTTGAAAAGCATGCTTTGTTTTCACTGGCTTACTTCCTGTGTCTGTGTGTAGTAGTGTGTTAGTTAGCAAAATGAAAAAGTCATTGGATTATGATTTTGGACAAGTATTTTTTAATTGAATTGTGCTTTGCACTATAAACAGAAAGTTGAACCAACAGCCTCGTGGTGAAGTCTGCACTGCTGCTACCCCGCTGGGATCAATGTATTTGTATATTAAATTAAAATCCACTCTTAGAGTGTTTAATGAAACTAAATAATGCTCTCTTGGTGCATCTGTGTAGCTGCTTTTATGTCTTCCAGTAGTTTTATGAGTTTTATAGCTGAAGCACAGTGAGCTATATTAGTCCTTGGCTGCAAAGTTAATATCTGGTTTGGTCAAA
Source organism: Poecilia latipinna (assembly GCF_001443285.1). Classification (NCBI taxonomy): domain Eukaryota; kingdom Metazoa; phylum Chordata; class Actinopteri; order Cyprinodontiformes; family Poeciliidae; genus Poecilia; species Poecilia latipinna. The sequence continues at coordinate 18,716 of NW_015113669.1, read as the reverse complement.
TCGTTTGACACTTTCCTTTTGCTCTCATAAGGCAGCCAATGTTGGAAAGATTTATTATGAACACAACCAGGCTGAGCAAAAATAAAATAAGTAATTCTTCATGACATTGTGCCCAAGTCCTAATTTATGGACAATTTGAATTTGCTGATGATGAGTAAAAGTTTCTAAAAGATAATGTCATGTTCAGTGTCCACTGAAGCTCATTAAACATATGAAATTGTCACTGAATTTAATATGTTTTATTTTTTTTTTTTTTGTTTGATTTTACACATGAGATCCCTTGAATTATCTAAGATGACCCTCACAGGAAAAACTACTTGAGTTTCTTTGTTCCCTACCAAATTTTTATCAACCTTCCAGTTTAGCCTCAGGAAACGCTGCTAGTTCATTTCAATGTCACTTTGCTCTATCTAATTACCTGCCAATATCTGTAGTTTGTTTTATAAAGTGTTAGCTAAATGCCACCTATCAGATTGTTAATCAGAAAAACACCTTGCCTTTAAAAAATGCACACAACTTACAATATTTATGTTTTTTTTAATGGTCTGAATAATGCAAGATGGCTTGGATGCTCAGTCCAAGGCCCAGGGAAATTGTTTGCAGGGGAAGCGATTGTGGCTCAGAGGATGTGTAGCGGCTGTCAGGCTTAAGTTAAGCAAAGGCTGAGGAAGTCCTAGAAAATTAGTCCTTATTGCGATTCCTGAGATACTCATCTTCTCTCTAACACTGGAAGGCAGGCAGGCAGATGACAAGAGGTAAGTTGGAGAGAGCTGGAGGACTCTTGTGTAGATAGGAGTTGTTGCCAAGTGAGTATTGCAATGTGGTTCAGAGCAGGAAGAAGCCTCATGAGTGAGAAGACACTTCGGTAGAGACATAAGACCAACGTCAGGTTAGTGATTATGGACGTCAGAAAGCAGCACATTACAACAAACAGACCTACGTTGGCACAACATGGACAATCTGGTATTGTCTGGGAGTCCTGCTGCTCTTAGCAGTATTAAGCAGTAGCTTCATGACTTCAAAAAGTTAGATTTGATTCAGTGTAGATTATATTAATTTATCTAATTTTCTGTTTCTCCCTCATTTTTTTTTTTTTTTACGTCCACTTTTTGGGCCAGCCATCTCTCTGCCTTCTTAGGGGTGAGTAATAAGGAGAGACATTGTTCTGTCTCCAAACCTAGATCCAAAGTCACTGTAGCACACAATGGCGAGAGTGCTATCTTGCTGTCAGTCAGCACTATAGTGCAGGCAGGCTAGCAATGAGTGGTAATTGATGTGAGTAGAGTTGACATCCTGGGCAGAGTGCTTCAGGTTGGTCTCTGACTGGGACCGAGCAGCCCATCATTGCCAGTTATTAAGCAGCTTGTGCTCAGCTGCATTCGGTCAGCCGGGATCAGAGTGTGTTTGGGTGTTTACATACAAATGTGTGTATATGTGGGGCAATGTGTCCTTTGCCTGCATCTTAGCAGAAAAGTAGGAATCGTACCTAAAAATATATATATATATTGTAATGATTTTATGTTAAAGTAGAGGTTTGTCCGTTGTCCTTGTGGTATCCTTGAGTCAAAGGCAGTTTTCTTTTAGAATGATCAATATTTTGTGCTTTTGCTTTGTTTTTTTGTTTTTTTAATCTTTGTAATAGTTCACTGATGGTTTGCCCCCATCTAGCTATGAGGTCACATAAAAGGAAAACCTCCAGAGTTTAGGCCTGATTGGCTGCAGTCTGTCTGTACCTTTCTGGCTGGATTGCTGTCCAGTTGGCCCACTTGTTAGCTGACTTGATATTGTTGGCTTGAATGCTGAGCGGCGCTCTGTGAATGTCCTGATAAACTTATCTTTGTTTTGCAATGTGCTCGAACATCTGCCCTCTGCAGAGCCATTGTTGCTGCAACTGCACTTTAACATTTTTCAGAGTTATAGTGTTTATAAACACATCTGACTTAAGCAAGAGAAAACAGTCTGGCTCTGGATGATTATATATGCGTCAGTTTTTGACTTGCAGTACATTAATTATTTCGGTGTGTAACTGCTTACAGGGTAACTTTGCCAAAGTTTTATTTTTTTTTCTCTATATTTCAGGATTCATATTGATTTTGGTGTTGTACTTTTTTCATCATTTATCTTTTTGTTTTTGTTTACATGCAGCCATTTATCCTGCCGAAAGTTTACGTTTACATCTCAGGAACAATGTCTGTGCTGACAACAAATGGAATGACATGGAAAACCCCTGTGTGGAACATGGCTTAATAAAACAGAAGAAAGAGTGGCCCATATCCTGTTCAAATTGATGAAAATACACACAAATAAATACAGATAATATTTATTTTCTTTTTTTTTTAACAGGGCAAACATGAGGCCATTTTTATGTTTTAGATCTGCAGTGATCCGATTGCAACATGAATGAGGCTAATTTATTTGTTTAGCTTAAATATTGTGCATTTAGTTTATTGTTGAGCAGGTAAAAACAAAAAAATGTATATATAATGAAATTTTTGTTTCACGCAACAACTATCAACTTGACAGTTACAGCCTTGAAACAACAGCAGACAGTGCTGTCCATGGTGCTGTAATGTCTGTGTCTCCCCTTTGTCAAAGCACAGGTCTTCCCTATCTCCCTCTCTACTCCCACAGCAGATCGCAGTGATAACCTTATGAATATTAACTTAGCCTTTGTCATACAGTGGGGAAGCCCTGTATTTCATGTTGAATATTGATGAGCGTCCATATTTGATTGGTACTCTATATTCAAAAGTCGCTCACGTGTCAGGGGACTACATGAACCTTGCATAACGGGGCTTTAAACGCGTGGGGGGAAATCCATATAACGCATGTTGATTTTGCACCGGAGCCAGGGTGGCTTTAATGTCTGGACTTGATCGTGGTCGGAGTCTGCGCTTTTAGCTCTCCGTGGTGCTGAAATTGCAGCTGGTCTGCCCGGGGAATGGCGAGCACCTCCTCGTGATTACTGCACTGGTCTTTCCCATTGTAAATCACAGCACACTCGGTGAATATTAATGCTGGCAGCTCAATTAGCTTGAGGAAATATTCACGGCTGTAGCAGTGATCTGAGGCACCCCAAAGAGTCAGTGAATAATATGATCTCCTCCTAACACCTGTCCGCGTGGTTCCTCTATTTATGTGCAGAGATTAGGGAATAATCACGTTCTGTGTTGTATCACTCATGCATGAGGAGTAGATCAGCAGTTTTACATTACAAAAGTCCAGGGAAAAAAAAAAAAAACAACTGATATTTTACACCCAGTGCACCAACATGTACACTTTCAAAAACTGTGCATTTGGTGCTGACAAATTTGGTTTCTCATCTGGGCCTGGTGGAGTGTGTAAAGGCACCTCTCTCTCTCTCTCTCTATAGATTGTGGGCTGGAGTGGTCCAGCTTTTGGCCGTAGATCCCACACACTCCTCCAGACTCTGTCACTCAGCCTCTGCTGTCCTCCATGGTTGAGAGAGACAGGACAGCAGAGCAGATTTCTCTGTGTTTTCCTGCACTGGCGAAGGCAGCATCTGCCAACACACATCAGCCTTGCAGCACCTGAAGGCAGTTGACTCCCTTTTCATTACTGCGAGGCGAACAGCTTGTTTTGGGAAGGATATGTTTTGTGTGGGCTTGTGTTTGCATGATTGGATCACAGACCATTCAGAGATAAATTTAAATAGATGACCTGTTGTTATGCAAAACTATTTTGCTAAGAAACACATTTGCTGTAATAGCTTATTTTCAAGCAAAATTTAGGGGTTATGCTGATTTTTCATTTAAGAGAGGAGAGAAGGGGAGCTATGCATGTCGTCTTCTTTTGAATTCTCAAAATTTCTCTAGACAACATGACACTTTTTAAAATGGTAAACATTCAAATATAAAACCAGACACATTTTGATGGTTTCTTGAGCCGGTCTTTGTTATCTGAAATGTCAACTGCTGGCCTGCAGCTTTTGTTTTTAATCTTTGTTTTCCCTCCGACTAAATTTTTTTTGTCTTCACTGCAGGAGATCTGGGGAAAAAACAAAAATCTGAAGTCAGACGAGGAGTTATTCCTCTATTTCTGGATATCAATACCTATTGTCTTGCACACTGTCACTCTTCGTAGTCACCCAATCTCTCTCCTGCACCTATTTTCTACTTCCTGACACTCTTAGGTTATGTTCCTTCCTGAGCTTAGATGGATGTAAAACTACATGGAGAGCCAACAAGAGGAGCGGATTTTTTAAAACGATACCTCTGAGGTCTTCTTTTTTTATCGCTCTCACTCTGGCCATGCTTTTTCTCCTCAATGTCCTTTCGATCCGTAATTGGAAATTTCCCCCTGCTTAGCCCTGTCGGAGTGAGGGACAATGTGGCATCCATGTTCTGTCGAGCATGGTCGAAAGAAATAGAGCATTGTCTCATGGAGGCAATGCAAGCATGGTCTGGGGACTTATCTAAATTGAATATCTGTCTTGTTTTTTGGACTTGTAATGAGAGTGACGCACGGAGCATGGGGGTCTTTTACGCCACTGACAACCCCACTCTCTTTGAAAAGTTGACAGATAACATAGAGGGGAATACATTAAAGGACATCGGTGGGAAAACTCTGACCCAGCAGAGTAATATTATAGGAAACAATGTTCCCACCTTGATGCAACGGAGAACATTTCCGCTGTATGTTGTAAAGTTCATCTGAATAATGAAGACAGACTAACAGTGCCACTCAGGAGTTTACATACAGTCACACAGTTTACAGTTGGGAAATTATTCTTTCAAAGCATCCTTCTTTTTCTTGTGGGATTATACAGCAACAAACTTGTGACATGTTCAAAAACAAAAATTATGTGCACAAGTTTGAATTTCCTTCAAGCTACAGAGAAAAATTGCATATATATATATATATATATATATATATATATATATATATATATATATATATAATATGCACTCTCTCTAATGTGCATGCATTAGATGTGAGCAAGTTGCAATTCAGCTGTACATTTTTTTTGTAGACATAATTCTGGTTGAATACTTGACCACTTTTCTTGGCATAATTGTTAGATTGAGCTTTTGTCTGGCTTATTTACTTAGAAGGTTTCCAACTTTTGTTCAATTTTAATAATAAAAATAATAATAATAATACATTTTATTTGCCACTGCCTTTCAAAACACCCAAGGACACTTTACAACATTAAAAACATAAATTCAAATTAAACAGTAAAGAAATGGCTACAAAGACACAAAACCACTATATAACTACTTTTTGCTGGAAAGCCGTCTGTAAAACCCTCAACGAAAAAAAAAAACACTATTGTCTCAGAAATGTATGGTTTTTATCGTTTTTCTTTGTTTGTTTCTGCTCACACTCTTGTTTAAAGATGCATATTGTCTCACTGCTTTATTAAACATATGGTTTAATGCTTCACCAAAAGCTCAGCTTGTTTGACATTTTTATCTATGATGAATGTAAACTCCGTACTGATACTGTAAATGTCTTATGTTTTTCAGCTATTTTGAACATGCTTTATTGCTTGTATAAATGCTAATAATTTCAAAGACATTCTTACTTCAGAAGCTTGCATTCATCCTTCATCATCCTCTCACATAGTTGCCATTATTTTCAACAGCATCTTTTGAGTTGCCTCTTACATGTGGTATTTGTGGGCTTTGCATTTAGTTTTAGTCCCGATTTCTTTCCAAAGAAACTGCAAGGTTTTTTTGCAATTTTTTTTTTCTTGATCTTGTTATGGGTGACTGCTTCATCCTCCAGTCGCCAAGATAGCCCGATTGAGATTGTTATTAAATTGGCTCGTTCTTTTAACCTTGGCTTCTGATAATGTCGTCTTTTAGAGGAAATTAAAGTAGCTTGTGAAACCAACAGAGATATGAGAAATATGGCCCTCGTCTACGTTTTTAGAAGTATTATTGTGTCTCTCTTTTTAACCTTTATTTTTTTTTCCCCCACTTGTACCTGACACAAAATACATTGTGGTCGTTTGTTTTTCTTTTTAGCTATATCATATCACAGTTTCACCCTAGAGAAAGAAAGTTTCTCATGAGCCATTATTCTGTCTCAAAGTACGTCTAATGGGCAGCTCTTTGGAAGAGAAAGAGGACGTTTTAGCTGTGATGAAAATGTCGATGTAAAGAAAACATGTCAGTCCAGAACAAGAGCCCGTGTATAATGAGCAAGGAGCTGGTCTTAAGGAGAATACTAAGCAATGGTGATGACAGACAGGCTGACAGGCCGGCACAGACCCTGCCACTCATGAGACTGGAGGAGAGGCCAGGGCAGTTTCTATCACTGTCAGTGCCCTCGCTGCCTCTTTTCTTTTCACTGTCTCTGCATGTTTGTGTCTCAGATCTCTCTCAAAAATTAGCATCACATATTTTGTTTTCTAAGCAATATATATGCATGTTTTTCCAATGCATAGAGATCATTTCTATGTAAGGAAAAGTGCTGGTAAGAAGGCATCTGCATGAATGCCATATTTTTGGGGGCTGTGGATGATGATTTATTTTTTTCCCCCTAGGGTCAAAGGGTTTTATAAAATACAACTCAAATTTTCAGAACAGTAATATTATAATCTATCAAACTTTATTTATAGATAATTTTTCTTACATCCAGATGTATTATAAAGTGCTTTACAGTGATTAAAAACAGAAGGGCAGAAATAAACCACTAGACACACACTTGAAAATGATCAAACAAACAGGGAAAACACAAAAATATAGTTAATACACAACAATTAAGAATTAAAAGAGAGGTCTCAATTAATCAGAGTGGAAGAAAATCTGTGGAAACCCAATAAGATGCAGTTTTAATTCATTGCAATTGTTTTCTACGTCATACCGTTTATACATAAACAGGCATGGATGTAACTTGCCTAATATTTGGGTAAACATCTCTCTGTGAGTTGCAGACTTTCACTGCCATCAACAAAGTTCTGCCATAATTCTGGCTGGATATTTGACCACTCATCAGAAACGGTGAGGCTCATTTACTTTGCAAGCAAGCCAGAGTACACTGAGAAAACACACGTGTTCATGGAGAGAACGTGTAAATTCTGCGCAAAAAGAACTCAAACCAGAACTCAAACCAGAACTCCTAGGATTACTATGATTTGTGGAAACTTCCTACATGCACCGTACATTTTCTGTCTTTGGATTTCAGAATCTTACATATACTCTTTGCATTACTTAATAACTAGTTTTCCTTATGCCAAGCCACTAAGGCGATGATGTTCTTCTGCTTGTCTTTAAAAAAAAAGAAAAAAAAAAACACTCTAAAATAAATGCACAATATATGTTCTCATGGCTCTATGATAATGAGGTTGCGAGGTTGCTAATTAACGCCAGCTAAACTAGAGAAGGTGAGAAACCCTGGCTCCGAATAGATGTGCAAGGTTTCACAAGTTCTTCCCATTTTCCTCTGCAGTGGGATGGTGCACCTCCACATGCAAGCTTGCTGTACATGCAGTCACATTTAATTAAACTAGATTGTGGGAGCTAATGTATCTGAGTGACATAATGGATGTTTATAGCAACAAAGTCTCAGTGCTGTCCGCCTCCTATTCTGCTGCATTTCACTGCTCAGAGTCATCTGTCTGTGTGTCAGGAGAACACAAGCATCAGGTCTTATATTTGTGATGGTAAACTAATATGATCGAGCAGCCCCATAGAAAGTAAGCTATATTTAGGACGCTTTGCTTCCTGTGGCGGTGCCTCTTCTGACCTGTAATGCACCTCATATTCACTTTTGTTGAGCCTCCCGAGGTACAAACGCTCGCTGTTACACTTTAGTGAGTTATTGAACAGATGGATGCTGCATTTCAGTGACAAACAGAAACTCTTATTCTTAGGTTTATATGATGAAACGCAGCATCAGAAAAGATACTTTACACTGCCGTATAAATTTATGTTTGCTGCAAGGGCGTCTTGTTTTGCTGTCTGACATTAATTCTATATTTCCTGTCGCCCTGTTGAATAATTCAAGTTGTTTTACCTGTTTTTATTCTTGCATACTTCTTTCACATGCAGAGTGAATTTCTTCTCACCGGGCTGCATTACGTCAAATTTTAGTGTGTTTGGTCTGAGACCTTCTAGACATGAAGTGATAATGTCTGCAATAAATGTACTTATGCAGCCTCAAATGCCTTTGTGCATGCACTTTCTTATAGGTTTGTCCTTGTTTTGCTCTCTCTTGTGCTCAAGTGTCTTCCAAACAGTCCTCTGTGAAGGTCATCAAGTAGAACTGGAAAGTGCTCTTTGCAGAATCAAACAGATATGAAGTACAGATAGTGCATTGTTTATCTAATCTTGTATCAGTGCTGTAACGAAGTACAAACAAAGTGGTCACACAATCAGATGAGGACTCGGAGGCCCTTTGCTCTGTCAAGGACTTGATGTATCTGCCCTGCTGTGTGTGTGTGTGTGTGTGTGTGTGTGTGTGTGTGTGTGTGTGTGTGTGTGTATACACGAGAGACTTTTGGCAACTGTTAATGTCTTACTTTAAAAAGTCCAGAGTCATATGTGGCACATAAAACACATCACTCCTATAGATTCCCTGAAAATGTTTGTCTTATCTTTTCTCTCCTCTGCACTGCATGCTGGGAGTTTGCAGAGGACAGTGGATGACTCAGTGTTTGGAGATGTTCGTGTTTTCAGACGTGGAGCATTTGTTTTGCATTTTGAATCTTTCACATAGCTTTAGGGTCAAATTGTCTAAGTATATTTTATCAATTTGGTGTTAGATTAGTTATCAACACTAAGGATTGTAGTTCTAAGAACACACCTGTATCTTAGATTACATTTATGCTTCTGTGAAAGAGGAACTATGGTCTATTGGACTATTGGACTGGCTGTATTCAGCTTGCTGGTAGCTGCCTGTATTGCATTGAAGTTGCATTTATGTAGCTATATGGCAAGTCAAAAGATACCTTATTTATTATTTTATAATTTGTTACTTCTAATTTTGTTGACTACATTGATTAATCTTTGCAAACCTCTGCTTCAGTGTTGGATATAAGAGATCTTGAGTGGATGAGTGGTAATTAATATCAGACAGCTGAATATAAATCTTTTAAAAAGAAAAAACATTTAGTCCACAAAAAACATAGAGAAAAGTACCCTGTGGACACACCCTCTGCCTCTCTATTAAAACATAATTCAAAAGGGACAAAATGTTACCAGTTATATGGTATATGTGGACATTCTGTTTTATTTGTTAAATTCTATTATTCCACTCATTTTTTTTTATTATTTTGCAGAAATTGAACATATCTGTGATAAACCTAACCAGAATAACTTTTTCCCTTCTTTGGGTGGTGACAAGGTCAGATAAACGTTGCTATTTTATAATATTTCCTTCAAACTGCGTGCCGTTTCTGGTACCACAGGGTCCAGCTCTCTATTAAATCCATCTGTGCTCTTTCAATGAACAAACAGCCTAACTGATAAAGAAAGTCTTTCATATAATTGACATGGATATGTTGCAGATTTATTGTTTTACCGGTCTGGCCTCCATAATTGGAAAAATTGGATAAAAAAAAAAAAAAAAGAACAGATGAACTGTTCAATAAAAACCTTGGAGAGAATATTGTTTTTATAGTTCACTCATATCATGTCATATGCTTAGATGTGAAAGTGTGCAAAAAATCTTAGTAAGGATTTGGATAATGACGCTTTAAGAGGCAGAGATAAGCTGAATTTTAGGTTTAATGCCCAAGTAAAGCTTTCCTTGGAGATGATGGATGGTCTTTATCTTCAAGGACAACTCGGATAGAAATTAGTGATGGAACATCCTACCATCTAGGTAAAATTTCTAACTTTAAATGAGACTTTTCTAAGTAAAAATCTATATCTGTGAAGGTACCCAACAGATCTTGCCTGTCTGGTCTCTGTGAGTCATGGTGGTTTGGTGGGTTGGGTCAACTCTATACAGCAGCGAGAGGCTCATCTACAAACCTGAACAAAGTGATCCGTTGGAGGATGCTGCATGTAACTGTGGCTACATGACAATGTAACAGACTGAACTAATATTATAGCACCTTCAATCCTTTCAGGTTTTAAGGTAAATGTCAAAGCATTTGCCGCGGTTAAAAATGTATTTGTAATATAAAGGAGTTTTTATAAAATGCTATGTGTGCTGGGATTTAAAAAAAATGTATATACATATAGAGACAGAGTGTTTTAAAAGCTGATATTTTGCATCATAATTAAAGATTGGCTTAATAAAAAAGATCACATCAAAGGTCAAAGTTCTTTTGTCAGCTTCGTCATTTCATTTCTTGATAAGCAAATGAGATTTTCAGAAATTGACTGCGATTTCCCTTTGCTCTGCGAGGCCCCTGAGTGATTGTGTCCTTCTCTTTAGCTGGAGTCGGAGCCCAGGCACTCTGTGGGTAGAATAATGATGGCAGTACATTGACTGAGGTCTTAAATTAAGAGTACTTATCTTAATTGAACATCTGAAATAATGTTTTATTTACAACAAAGGGAAGGTGGTGCAGAAATGAAATAGTCTGGGCTGCTCGATTGCTGCCTGCCTCTCTTGTGCTCTCTTTCGCTGTGGTTGGTTGAGCTCCGCTTGCTGCAGTATACATTTCTGATGAGCCTCTCATGGCTTTGATGTGGGACTCAGGAACGTAAAGGTCATCATATCATTACGATTCAATTCAGATGTCTTGCATTCTCATTACCTCTTATAGATTAGGTAAAACTTATCAGAGACTGCTTCCATTTTTTTATTACTTTTTGATTAATTCTCTTTGCATAAATGTATTTTTATTCTGTTCTGTGCATTAATGCTTTGTTGTAACTTCCTAGATGATAATCTATTGATTTCATAAAAAAAAAAAAACTAATGAAACAAATGAAAAAGAATTTCATCTGATGGAATTTATTGCCAAAACATTTTCTATATAATCTATATAATAATATTTTTTTGTGACTCCATCCAGAGAAAACTAGGAATTTCCAAACATTATAAAAGGACTTTTTTTTTTTCCATTCAACTTTTGATGTTAAAGTAGACGAAACTTCTCCTCAAGATATGATACAAATTTAGGATTATTTTCTTACCTCCTTGTTTTTTTGCATATACAACAATTTCTGTGCATTTAATTTGGGAAACCACACATAATGATGTAATTGCTTTGTCTCTGAAACATAAAAGATTTCCATTATTCACAATGAAATATGTTCGGTAAAGTCGTTCAGCGAGGAAGAAGCCATTACCCCAAAAGCTACATATAAATCTGAATCCGGTCCAGCGCACCACGAAATTAGTCATTAGTTAATTAAAGACAACAAAACCCATGTTTTGCAGTGGCCATCACATGGTCCTGCTTTTAGGCCTGTAGAATAATTGGGAGCGAATCAGCCTTAGCATTTATATCAAGAAAAACTCAATGTGACTATATATTTGACTCGAGTCAGACAGTTCATATGACAAATCTAATCCCAAATATTAAGGAAGTGCATGTGAATTGTATGATTATAAAATTATTCTCTAAAAAATATATATATTCTTTTATTCTTGTATTTAACAGTAAGAATATTTTTGGTACTTCTGGCTGACCTAAATAAAGAAAACCCTGATCTGGTTTAATGTAAGACTGAGGAAAATAGTTTGTGCATCTTTTTATATAGCCTATGTAAACAAATAGATTTAAAAAACAAAAACAAAAAAAAAACATTTCATTTATTTTGTTTCTGAGGAAAAACGACCCTGAGTTCCCTAGTCTTTCCATGCCATTGTTGAAATAAACTAATGTGTCTGAGGGAGTTTTTCCAATGATCTGCTTTTACACAGCAAACAGTTTTGCATGGCCTACCATAACATGACCTTGCAATAGCTAATTAGCTCAGACCCCACCGTTGGAGTTCACAGGGAGAACGGTTTGTGTGTGTTTGAGAAAGACAGAGAGAGCAAGAGCTCTAAAAACAGAAAGTAAAGTCGCTCTCAAAAACTTGATTATAACGATGAGGTTTTCCCACTGCATTAATCAGTCGCATTGTTAAAGCTATTGCCATGATTGGCTTCCCATCAGAGTGATTATGCTAATTCCAGCCAACCAAATGTCACGTCCAGCCTCCAGGTACACCTCTCTTGCTCTTCCAAAGGCTATTCGGCTGGCATGATTGAAATAGCTGATATTTGACTGAACACTGGCTTACCTTCTTTTGATCACTTCAGTGATTACATGAAATGACTAGTTCTGAGGAAGAATGGCTGTAGATAGCATTTAGCCCGCATGAGCGAGAAAGAGGAAGGCTTGGGGGAAATTGATTGAGATTTTCAGCAATTACCCTTCATTCTTTCTGCAAAACATACTGGGTTTTACCCACTGCGTCCCGCTTTATGTAGAGTGGAGCATTTGAGCAAAACTGTTTATAATTCAGGAACTTTTTGGTGGCATTAGAGTTTTTTGTTTACGTGAAAATGTTTTGGGAGCTAATTTAAGAATCTGATATGAAAGCAGGATGGAATAGAGATGGCGATTTTTCTCGATGTTTTAAGATTTAAGGAAACAAAAAGGGAGCACCAGTACAAAGTCTCACATTCACTATGACATGTTACACATACATGTGTATCTCAATGAATTAGAATATAATTGAAAATGATTTTTTGTTCCAGTTATTGAATTCAAAAAGTGAGACCCGTATATTTTACAGAACACTCACATACACAGTGTTTTGTTTCAAGTATTTATTTCAAGTTATTTTGGGTGTAGCTGATGATCAGAAAATTAGGATGTTGCATAATAATTAGATATATTGATCGGGTGTGGCTCATCATCTTCAAGACAACATCTCATAGATTCTCAATGGGGTTTGGATCAGGAAAGTGTGTTGCTTAACCAAGCTCAGTGATTCTGAGCATCTCCATAAAATGTATTCCCACATTGTCACTTATTTTGGAAATGGTGAATCTCAACTATCAATGCTGAGGAGGTGCTCTGGGACCTTACTGTCCAAATGGAATATAAAACGTAGTTTCATCTGAAAAGAGGTTCAGTCTTCTTTTCCTCAGCCTTGGTAAAATGCTATATAGTTTTTTTTCAGTCTGTGTGTTTGAACACTGGGAATGGGACAACAGAACCCTATGTTCTGGATATATGTTTGTATCATGGTTTATTGAATCTAACATTTTGACTTGCGTTACTGAAATTAATTGACTTTTCAGTGGTATTCCCATTAACTGAGTTGTACCCACACACTCTTCGAAAGTACTTAAAAACAGATTTTTATTCCAGCAGAAAATATATTTTTAAGTGTCTGGTCGGGTGTATCCTGTTTACTGTAATTACTCCAAATAGAAATTAGCGTGTGTGATTGTTGCAGGTCTGTCTTTCAATAGGCTTGCTTGTGCATGCATACATCCGTGTGAGCGTATGGCTCCTCTCCAGTCATGTGTGCCATCTGCTGCCTCTGCAGGAGGCGCCACCAAGGGCTGATGTTGTTGATGCATCATCACACCCTTCTCCATCACCTGTCCCACGCTATTACCACACGATGCACTGACTAATGAACCCAGCAGATACACTTTTTCTCGTGCTTCCCTCTGTGTGTGTGTGTGCGTGTGTGTGTGTGTGTAGCGTGTTGCATAGGTGCTTTTTCTGATGGGCTCATTTATCATTATTAATTGTTCATACAGACACGAGTCAAAGAAACCAAATGTCAACGAGTTTCTTTACAGGAATTGCATTCTATTAGTTGTCTGTGTTTCAAACAGGACAATTAAGAGCTTTCAGCCATTGTTCCTC
>NW_015113669.1:0-1658 GCF_001443285.1 Poecilia latipinna | reverse complement strand
AGATCATATATAATTGATGGCTGCCCTGTCACTACCGTTTAGTCTTGAGTACTCAGAACCCTCATCAGAGTTGAAGATCAATGGTCACTTCTGTCGGTGTGTTGTCAGTCAAAGTGGTCGCCCTATGGAGTGACACATTACTTATCTGACTAGCTGGTCATTAGGGTGCTGTTAAAAGTGTAATAATCTCAACATGTGATTTCTAAAAGCCATTTTCTCAGTATTTCTTTTTCAAATAGTTTTTTCTGAAGTTTTACTTTCAAATGCTTTCTGAAATCCTTTTGGAAATTACATGTTTTGTCCAGTTTCCTGGGGTAAATCTACTTTCCTTTTTAGAGTAGTCTCTTCTTTCTGTTTCCTTTCTTTTGGTGGTGGTGCTACCGATAGATAGTGGTCCGCTTGTCCACCCTGTATTATCCTGACAGTGTGTCCTGTTAGCTTAAAATATAAAGTCAAGTCGCTATGCGTCTTAGACGAACAATTTGTAATGTCAAACACAACAGGAGATATAACTTTTATAGGACATTTTTTAATTACTTGAGCAATAGTTTAGCCATCCTGAGAATATCTTCTTCATTTGAGTTTTTGTTAATGTCTGAAGCGTTGCCATCTGCTGCAGAATTGGTGTCACAGTCTTTCTCATTGTGATCCATATTAAATCCAGATTTTTTTTATTTTTAAATGCTTGATGGGCACCCCCATATAATAAAAGTCCTGATACTTTGTATACAGGTGTCCTTTTGATTTTTCCTTTCCTTTCCTTTCCTTTCCTTTCCTTTCCTTTCCTTTCCTTTCCTTTCCTTTCCTTTCCTTTCCTTTCCTTTCCCATTTTTTTTCCTTTCCTTTTCTTTCCTTTCCCATTTTTTTTCCTTTCCTTTTCTGTCCTTCCCTTCCTGATCTTGTTTTGAGATTACGTCCTCCATGCTGCTCAGGCAAAACCTTCCTCAAGGGCACCTTGACACAGCACTTATTACATGAGAGTCGCCTGCAGTGTTACTCATTTCCTCTCCCAGCCTTCCACCCCCCTGCCCCCAAGCCACTTGCAGCCTTTGAATCGGTGACCGGTTCACATCATGACCTCAGCTATGTATGCACTTGTCATTAAAGGAAAGTCTTAAAACCCCTGCAAGTGGCAGTTTTGGCTTCAGTAAGATTTAAATTCCAACCCCGGGGCCACTCAGCAGACACTCATTGCTCCAGAGTGCTTAACACCAGGAAGTTAGTTCCAAACCACTTCTTCTAATTAACCTCAAATAAGTCCAGTGTTAATGTTGCAGAGATGCTCACTTTTTTGTGGTTGAGTGGGCAAAAGAGTTAGTGGGTGCGCGGGGGGGAGGGGGAGTAGCGTATGTGTGTGTGTGGGAATGGAGCACAGACCAGTGAAGAAAAAGACTATCTTGTCAGGCAAAAATGCAGTTTTAAGCTGAATACATTATCTCTCCTTGACATGCTCTTTCTCCGTCTCCATGTAACGCTCATTTTCCTGCATCCCTAAAGTTGCTATTTTCATGTGACCATCTCTTTGGCGTGAGTGTACCAGTGTGATGAAACATCTTTGAAGGAAAATGTATTTATTTTAGAATAGTTTTATTGGGGCATGCCATTAGCAATGCATAAGGAGAGCAGTGACTGACCTGCGAAGCAGGTCAGTCACTGCT
>NW_015113668.1:218378-219504 GCF_001443285.1 Poecilia latipinna | reverse complement strand
ATTTCAGAATTAGATTGCCATTTGTTGCTGATACTAACAGTGGATTGGATAAATCCATTGCTACTGATTTAACAGAGGTTTTCTTGCAGTACAGAGGCTGCCAGAAGAGTGCATCTTTTTCAAATGGTAAAAATTTAAAGCAGTGTCAAATTTCAGAGAGGGCTTTACATTTGCTGCAAGCAAAATAAAGTGTTGTCTATAAATCACCCAAGTACAAAAATAATTGTGGAAAACACAGAACTCTTCATCAGCACCAGAAACAGCAGCAAGACTAAATGTGAGAATGGTAATCAGGGGGAAGCATGGAAATCAGAGTGTATTCACAACTGGTTGGTGCCATAATGAAATATGACAAATGATTTATGTCAGGCATTTGTTCTGCTACAAGAGGTAATTTGTTATAGTGAAAATGCAAAGACACTCCCCCTTTGTAATTGAATCACACAAAATAATGAGTATCCTGTTTGTTTGCTGGGACTGTTTGTCTTTGTTGTCTAATGTTTTGTTTTCTACTGAAAATGAATTATGCCATACATTACGCCAGCACATTTGATTAAAACTCAGTGATAATTTAAGAAAATTGCAGCAAGACCTTTAAAGTTTTAACTCCGCCTGAAAAACTTTCAGCTTTGTTGTTGAGATTTTGCCACTCCCTGACTTAATTTCTCAATTCATAATTTTGACTGCTTTTTTCTCCCAAAAAAAGTAGACTCCAGCAAAACTCCAACTCTGCAATTCATTAAAACCAGTAAAAGAATTAATGGAAAATTTTAATTAGTATTTTAAGTTATTGCAGTAGCTTACCGCAATATCATGAGTAACTTGTGCAGAATATACTCTGTTAATTTAACAGTCAAAACATTAAAACCAAAAACCTACAATCTTTATCTTTGATGTCTGTGAACTACTAAGACTTATTTTCAACAACGGAATTGCTAACTGGTGACTATGCTGACAAGTATTTGAAATGTTGGAAAGAAAACCCTTCAGTCTGAGTTTTTTTGTTTATCTGCAATAAGCTTTGCCAATGCAAGTACTCCAAAATGTTCCTCTTATCAGAGTTTTTAAATTGTAGTTTTGACAAGAGAGTAGACATAGTATAATATCTCCAGGTATTCACTTTTAG
>NW_015113668.1:199251-215265 GCF_001443285.1 Poecilia latipinna | reverse complement strand
AAAAAAAAAAAAAAAAAAAAAAAAAGACCAGTAGACTTATAAATTGTCACAGAGGAACTCAAGCCAAAATAAATGATTTTTAATTTTACTACAGTTTCAATATTAATTCAATGGTTAATTTATAAACTCTTACATGAACATCCCATGTATACTGGGATTATTATTGGGCTAACGGTATGAAGATGTTGATATAGAGTAGAATTTGTCATATGAAGCATGTAACATTCAAGCTCTATAAATATTACATCACAAATCTGATCACTTCCCTCCAGATCGCTGGAGGTACTAAAAGAAGAATCAGAGCCAGATATTTTAGTTCTCTTTTAGTTCTGGAGCCAGCTCCCAGTTTTAGTCCAAGAGGCAGTTTTAGTCCTGTCCATTTTTAATACTAGGCTTAAATCTTTCCTTCTTGACAAAATTAAACTGACTTAAGTCTGAGCTAACTTTGTGGGCTTATGCTGTGTTCCATTTACTTCAAAAGTCGGGTCTTAGACTTCAACATGACATCACACATGAGTTAACAGCGTTCCAGTTAACATAGTCGAAGTCATGATTCTAATATGACGTTGTCATTGTTCATAGTATCTCTTAGGAAAGTTCTACTTTCCATAAGCAAAGACCACTTTTAATAAGTTCAGTAAGAGTTGCAGGCACCATCTGTAATGTTGATTTTAGACACACTTCAAGTGTATCATGAAATATAAGCATGTTTTCTCCACATGTGCTTACTGTTGATGCGAGGTGTAGCCATATTGGATCTTGAAGTTGGAGTTGTAAAACTTCCCAGAATTATCATTTCAGAAAGAGGAAATTTCAGAGTTCCGACTACAAATGGAATACAGCAGATGACTGCTGGGGGAGCTAATGACCACTTTTTCCTCACTTTGATTCATGTTTCTACTACTCTCCAGTTCTACAATTGTTGCTGTTTTTTCAGCTTTTATCTTTATGCTCTCTTTCAGTTTGTTCTCTTCATAGAAGCTACTTCTGGTCTAATAGGGCAGATCAGCTACTGGTACCAACAGCTTCATGAGCTTCAGCAGACAGTTTGTGATGTCTTTCACATCTCCTGTCTTACATCTATGCAACAGAAACCATCCATCTCCAATTAAAATGTTGCAAAAATCACCCAGTGATATGATTTATTTCTATGCTGTCTAATACAAATGTTTCACAGATAATGGAATGCTGGATGAATGAGGTGCAAAATGAATAAAGTAGTGAATGAATAAAAAAAATAAGAACAGCTAGTAACATAGGTAGTAACAGGTAAGTAACATTAGGACATTAGGAAAAATTAACTGTTGCACAAACTGAAACCTAATGAAGTCTGTTTCTTCTATTTAGCAACTTCAGTCACACATAAACATGAGTAGATCTACTGCATATTTGAACTGAAGAAATACTTCAAATGATCAGGTACATGGTGATATATAAAAATGGACACTTCATCACCAACTATTATCTTCAATAGACAAAAATAAATTGTGAGGTCTAGACAATTGAGGATCATTTGGCAGCAGTATTTGTTGAGATGTAGAGCTGGGCCTTCTCCAAGATGGAAAATGTTTTTTTCCAGGTTTCAGTAGAATATTCTGAGTGATGCTGGGTAGAAGACACTAAACCACATGCCATCTATCCCACACGGCGGCATCCCGACGTCTGCATGCAGAGACATTGTTATTTTGCTTCCATGGTGTAGTCTTGGAATACATCCTATGGTTTTCAGGTCAGTATGAATCCAGGTCTGTATGGTGACAGACAAGTCACCATAACCAATCGTTTTCACAAGCAAGAGGCAGAATATTTGCAGACTTGAAATATATGTGATGTATGTTGAAGGCTCCTAATAGGAGGAATGATCATCACAATGTACGAAAGCAGCAACTGCATCCACGAACTATTTTATATATTTCTCTAAGAGTGCAATGTCAACTGTGCAAGTTGGTAAGCAGTTTTCCATTCCTCTCAGAATAACTTCTGATATAAATGACAGCAGACCTTTCAGCTCACATCTGGCTGCTCAGGTACTGGAGCTAGTAGAAGCCATTTTCCTTTTCCAACATGGCTCATTCTGCCACTTTAAGAGATAGCATCTAAATCTTTGTCCAGAAATGATAAAAACTATTTGAAAAAATCAACACCTAAAACTCAGTCACCCTAGAGCAGGGGTGTCCAAAGTCGGTCCTCGATGGTTGGCATCCTGCATGTTTCAGTTCTCTCCCTTGTGGTAGTAATCTTTTCAGCTTGTCAATCTTCTCCTTAGGTCTCTAATGAGCCATCATTTGATCCAGGTGCGTTAAACCAGGGAGAGAACTAAAACCTGCAGGATGCCGGCCCTTGAGGACCGACTTTGGACACCCCTGCCCTAGAGTCTTGCAAACCAATGCCCCTTTTCCACAGGCTCTACTGCAACTCCGCTCTCCCCTGAAGTGATTGTGTTTCCATGGACCCTGCAAGGTCTGTGGCAGGGAGGAACTTCTTCTTGTACTTTTAATGCAGTTAGCGAACAACTTGAGGTCCACTACTGCCACCATCTTTGTGTTGT
This sequence comes from Poecilia latipinna, assembly GCF_001443285.1. NCBI lineage: Eukaryota > Metazoa > Chordata > Actinopteri > Cyprinodontiformes > Poeciliidae > Poecilia > Poecilia latipinna. Next base: position 212,717 of record NW_015113668.1, on the reverse strand, counting down.
TCTTCATAACTATGCAACCAAATCATGTGTTGTCATTTTTCTGACAGAACAAAAGAAGAGAGCTGGGCTATTGCTGTTTTTATCTGGTATGGGATTCCTCTGACATAGCAAGAAGAGAGGCACAGTGGGAGAAAGCAGCAAATATGATGAGAAGGACAGCCGATATCTGCAGGAAATTCCTGGCTTTGCAGCTTGAGGGAAGCAGGTGGCCCAGAAGTTACATGTTAAGCTAATGCTAATGTTTGTATTCCAACTGATAGTTGCAGTAAAGTACCAAAGTGGGACCAATTTTAGTCATTTTTAATAATTTTATTTTGTTGTGTTAGTGTCAGAATTGTCTCATGTTGGCACCACACATTTTTAAAACAAATATTCCTAGTGTGTGTGTTTTTAGATGCTGGGAATTGGTCACTGCAGACCTTCCTGCATGCTTCTTTGTGGTGGAGTATCCCTGTATTCACCCTCACGGTGCTTTCACCCAGTGCGTTCACAACTTCAGGATGTCTAGAGACCTTCACCTTTCTGGAGCAGGGAACAGGGGTGGCACATTTTCTTATAAGTTATTTTGTGGCTGGTCTTCTTAAATTGTCAAAGTGAAACAACAATCTGTTCATTACTTGTTTTTAATTACTGAACAGGTTCGATTATAATTCATCTGATGTTCAGGTTACACTGAAAATGAATGAAGTGGTGTTCCTTAGTTTTGATCAAATCTTCAATGTTTTCGCATACATACACTAAAAATTATTGAGGGCTTAACACAGCTTAAATCTTCATAGAACAATAACTAAACAGAATCCAGTAATGGTGAAAAGTTTTGGGCATGTGTTCTGACTTTCTTTCATTGGAGTGAAAATGCATCTGAAGTAATTTGTTCAGAAGTTATACGATGCTCTGAGTCAAAACTACTCCATAATCCACTCAGCAGCATATTAGCATAATTTCTTTTTTGTTGTTTGCAAATTGATGTGTGTGTTTAATGTGGACAAATCATGATGGATGGTCAGTGTGGGAGACTTTCAGACAGTCAAGTAAAAGATAATATACCAGCATAAGTGTTGCATAAAAGTTTTTAAAAAAGAGGGTCGTAAATACTTAATATGTTGGTACTAGTTTACAAGAAATATTTTAATTCAATGCTCTTTTCTTTTCCAAACACGGTTTGCACACAATATCACAGTTCTGTTGATCATGGCAACATTAAAATTGCACAACAAACAGCCTTACAGAAGCAGTTGTCAGTGTGTAACCAGTTCACTAGAATTGGATTAGACAGAGAGAATTCCTCGGTGTATTGCTAAGAGATACTATCAGCATTCAGCTGCTGAACAAAATCACTCTGCAAGCTCCACTGTGATTACTTTAATGCTATCAAAGCCCTGCTCTTTTTCAGGACTGTCTTAATTAGTACAACTTTAATTAAAGCCCGATTCCTCCAGCGCCGGCTTTACTGCTCAGTGCAGTGTGGTCCATTGTACATTTCAAAATGGAGCTACCGGCAGTGGGAGACCCCTGCAGAGGATGTGCTGACTGCCTGTTGGGAGTGATTACATTTCACTCCTGATTGGCTGTGTGTGTGGCAGCCTCTGTCATGTTTTGGTTAGACAATTGTACTCAAGTAAAGACTGGTTGTCAGCATCCCTGTAAGGCCTGATGATGATCGTGTATCTACTGGAGGCAGAAAATAAATCTCATTAAAAGTGACACAGGGATTATTAAAACTTTTTTTTAACATACATTGTGATACCAAATGTTGCCTGTCTCTACTATCTCAGCTTTTGGGGTGAATAATCATTGTAGTCTGTAAATGTGTTGCTGATGAAGATATAAGAGAACTGCAGACAAATTCCTGTCAGACTTGTTCTAGTTCTAACTTTAATGTCTCTGACAGAAACTGCTGAGTGTGTTGGGGCCATTAGAGCAGAGGACGCAGACACTGGAGGTCCTGATGCAGTCTGCATCTGGAGAGCAAACCACAGTGTGTTCTTCAGTGGTTTTATGTCTTTGCACTAAAGTGATGCCGAGACTGCCTGACCAAGAGACGAGATAGATTGAAGCTCTCTGTCTGTAGCGCTCCAAGCATTTCATACTTTACAGGAGTCAGTCAGAAGTTGTGTCAGAAGGCAAACAATTTTTTGCATTTTGGATGTGTTTGTTGGGGAAGGGGGTTATTCCTCACCACTGCAGGTACAGGTCCAGATTTATCATTACCAATAGGCCTATTTTAGAACAAAACGATTCTTGACCATAATTACATTTGGCCTCACCCCCATCATAATGTTTAGTTATGTTATAATCAGAAAATATTATAATATTATAAATATAACAGAGTTAAACACATGAAATATAAAAGTGTCCTCATATGTTTGCTGTAAGAAAAACTCCTGAATAATCAAACCCAACTGGTCAAAAGACAAAGAAGCCAGCCACATACCTACACAATATGCTAGAGCTGAGAAAAAAAAAAAAAAAAAACACATTCTCAATTTCCTGCAGCAAACTGATAATGTGCCAAAGTGCTAGGTGTGACGTTTTCTGCTTCATTTCATGATGTTTTCTACGCATCGCACCTTTTTTCCTCCTGTACTCTGGCTGCCAGAGGGAAGCTCTTTATTAAAATGGATGCCAGTGTTTGCTCAGGTGAGGGTGGGACTTTTTGCCTTGTGGCCCCTTTTCCCAATTGCTGTTGACTTATTGCAGGCTGCCTGGTAATTAGGCTGGGTAATAGCCTGCTGTGAGCGACCAGGGTGCAATCACAGTCAGGTACTGTGATGTATCACATCATACAGAGGTGCCAAATGCAGGGGCTCCAGTCAGGGTCTGTGAGAACAGGGAGTCAAGGTGTGACCAGCCCAGAGGTGGAAGTGTGAATTTAATGGAAAGGTGAGTGAGTAGTGTGCATTGTCATCTGATGTATCGCTATTAAGATCTGCCTCACATATTGTTTTAATAATTATTTACAAGTAGAGAAATTAGCTCTGATATGTATAGTAAACATGATTTAGTCCGCATTAAAAACTAGGAGCTCAGTTTGACTTAATTAATTAGGGTGACTTAATTAGCTGCGAGTCAGAGAATGAACAAAATGATTCAAAATATAGACACAAGCACTATGATTCTGCTTGGAGAATTCATCTGAATTAAATTTTAATTAAACATTTTCTGTTGAGCACTAAAACTCATTAACAACCTGGCAAGTCTGCCAAGTCTGCCTGTTTTGTGCTTTTATAGATTTCAGGACATTCTCGTGGCAACAGTTATTTGCTAACGACTTCATAATTGTGAAGTTTGTGTCTCAATCGAGAAAGGCATACAATTAAAAAACACTTCATGATTGGACAAAAAACCTGATTGTTTTCAGCAGCAGTCAGCGAATTGCTATTTACATTGTTTAGTGTATTATGTTCCATCAAAGAAAGTAGAAGCTTTTTCTCAAACAATACATATGAGGTTAATAAAAACTGATCAGGTTTTCAAGTACATGCAGCTGAAAAAATAAGTATTAAACATGTCAATATATTTCTATTGAAATGAAATTCACGCAAGACATTGTGTGAATGCAAAGAAATCAGAGCTAATTTGTTTGTACATGAGGTTAAATGTGACGGAATAAGTATTGAACATGTAGGATATGAGTAAGACCTAGAAAAGCAAATAAATTACCTGACATCTGTCAGTATTTAGAAAGCATTCCTATCTCATAAGAACTTCCTACATATGTCCAAATCCATATCAACTGATGGCCCATTAAAAAGTTTCTCATCACTAAAGTATTATTTAAAGTTATGAAAGCAGAACAGTCTTCTCAAAATGGCTTCGCTGTTGAAAACATACCAATGGAAATGGTTACAGCTGCACTTCTAAACATTCTGGCTGTTCCAGGCAGCACTGTTGGTGCTGTAATCTATATGTAAAAAATGCTTCACTATAAACTAACTATAATATGGTGCATTTCACAAATTTCTGACAGAGGAATCAAAAGAATAGAGCAGAAAAGCAGTCAGAGATTGAGAAAGCTCTGGCTGTATCAGGTATTGTTTTTCCCTAGAGAACAAGAAATAATGCATTCAACTATATTGTGCTCTGTATGCATTAACTGTTTGAGACTCCATTGTTGAAGAATAAGCACATAGAAGTGTGTTTAAAGTATGCTGTATTATATTTGGACAAACCAGTAAAATGCTGGGAGAATATATTCTGATCAGAGGAGGCCAAAGCTGAAATCTTTGGGTCTATGTGGATGAATGGTCCACATGGGTCCTACTCTTTCCAACATTCTGAATTCAGCGCGTCATCACAACAACCCTAACCCTCCATACAGTCTTTAGCAATGTTTTTTTTTTTTTTTACCAGTGGTGCAACGAAAAGTAGTTCACATGAGCTCAGCAGATGTTGAATAATGTTCCACCCAGTGTTTCCTAATTGCTGCTGCCACTAGTCTGAAGGAGCTGTGTGGGAGGAGTGGGGGAGGAGCTCTGAGGAAGTAGGCTTTTAAACAGGCATTCAGGCACCCATGAATGGTTGTCATGGGAGATTCAAGGATTTCTCAAAGATGCATGAAATTATCAAAACACCCAGGTATGTTTTTGAGGGAATAACATTATGATACGATGTAAAGCTTAAAATATTGTATTTTACATAACCTCCACCCCTTTTAAAGAAAGACAAAGACTAAATTACATGATTATAAACATGATTATGTCTGCACATATCTAATCACACCTTAGATGTTTGTTTTTGAATAAGACAATGAGAGCCTGAATAAAACCACATAAATATTTAGTAGTACTAAATGTACTAATTGGAGCACAGTATGTAGATAACTCATGGTGTGGACTGATCTGAATTAGAACCATGCACTATGTAACTTAACATGACCTTAATACTTGAACTCTCTCCCCTTGTGGGATTAAATGAAGCGCTCATCAGTTGCCTGACAGCCTGGTACTAATGGCTAATTGGTTTACTGTCAGTTTCAGGCCACAATAATTGACCCCACACCAAGTCGTTCTCAAAAAGCAGCGACTTCTGGCTTCATTAGTTCTCCCTTTGAAGCAGACAGAGGACAACTTTCCTGACCCTCAGAGAATTGGCTGCTTGATTCCTACAAATTGATGTTTGGCTTGCTGTGTGTTTTACGTTCCCTACCAACACTCTGCACTTTGATCATTTTTCAAAGCAATAGGGCTACGCAGAGACATGAGTCAAGGCTTTTACACAGCCTCTGGGATTTGGATAAGCGTTGGAACACTCAGAGAGTCTACCTGTTCACTGCAGGAGTGTTACACTGATCAGAGCACAAAGGCACAGGGGGCATGACATGCTTTGCACTAGTAGGCTAGAATCTAACTGTGAGCACTGTTGTTTTATGAAGCCATTAGAACTGTGGACTTTCACTTTAGAAAAATATACTAAGTAAACCCATGCTAATCTCAAATTAGTCAAAATATCTGTACTGTTGCTTTGCAACCATAGCGCTTCTGATTAACACTTTTTCTTCTGGCTCTAGAGGGTTAGTTTAAACCAACAGAACAATGACATCAGAAGAAACCCCCTGTTCTACACAGGGCCATATGGCAGCTGAGGCACAGCTCAGATTTAACCAACAAGAGGCTAGATGGGCTCAACAACCACAGACAAACACAAACATAACAAACAGCATCATAGAGTTACTAGTTGACCAACACGTATGTTTTAGATGGTGGGAAGAAGCTGGAGTTCCAAAGCAGGAATGTAGTGTACCTGGAGAACACCCTTTATCATGCCCCCATCCTCATCCTCATCCAACAGTAACCTGTACTGTGTACCTGACCTCTTCTTGCTCTCATTGTGCTTAGACTAAGTAGCATGTATGTGAATTTTTTGTTACTAAAATTAGTGACAATGTTGAACTTTCTCATAATAAAATTTTTTGACATGTACCTGTGCAATCATTAAAAACTGTGCCGATTGACTGAAAGGATTTTATGTAGCTATAGATAACATCAACTAAAAGCAACTTTCACTGCTGCTGCACCATCAACATACACAGCTTGTAGTTCAGAAGGTGCATTTATTGTCATAGGTTAGTGTAAACCATGATAAAGAGTGAATACCTCCTGTTAAAGCAGTGGTTCTTAACCTGGGTTCGATCGAACCCCAGAGGTTCGATGAATCGGTCTCAGGGGTTCGGCGGAGCCTCTGCCACAGAGGTAAAGACACACTTGTGTAAAGTCGTGATGACGCGCCCTGCTTTGCCATCACTTGCTGGAGAGGATCACGTTGCATTGCTGAGCCAATCAGTGGAGTTCCACTCTCAGCATGGATTTGAACTTGTGTCTTTAATTACTTCAGCAAAGCTCACAGTTTTTACCAAATTCTGTAGCTTTCGGTGTACAGTCATCCCTCGCTATAACTCGGTTCACCTTTCGCGGTCTCGCTGCTTCGCGGATTTTTTTGTGCAGTTTTTTTTCACATTGGTTTGTGTTCTGCGTCCTGATTGGCTAAACAGTCTCCAAGTTCCTTCTCTACTTGTGTGCCAATAACATTACGGTATTTAAATATAGAGTGCATTTTTTCTACGCTGACGTACGTTCCTTCCTTCGGGGGGGAGGGGGGAGGAGACGCCGATTTATGTTTTCGCATCCACCAGAATAATGTGCAGTTGCGCCACTGCTTATCGCAGGTTATTTTCGGAACGCAACCCCCGTGAAAAACGAGGGATCGCTGTACTTCTAAATCTGCTCCTCAGTCACATCTTTTCGGGGTTGCTACTGCCTCTAGTGCCGTGGGGGTGGTAACACAACTATATTACTAAATCAGAGTACTGCTAAGTCTTTATTTATTATTTATTTTTCATTCTCTTAAGAATGTAGAGCTAATTAAATGATCTAAACAAGACCTTAAAGTGGTTCCAGTTTCTTTTGATGGCCAACCTGTTGAAACTGTGGAAAATTTTAAATACCTTGGGTCATCCCTGGACAGTCAGCTCATCTTTGCTGAAAACACTGACTATATTTTGAAGAACTGTTCTCAGAGACTCTACCTTTTAAGAAGACTTAGTGATCTTGGGGTGACCCAACTAGACTCTGGTTGGGTCACCCCAATGTCTTGAATTTGGAGAAAAAAAAATCATATTTTATTTATCACTACAGAAGGGTTCAATGAATGCGCATATGAAACTGTTGGGTTCAGTACCTCAAAAAAGGTTAAGAACCACTGTGTTAAAGTAATGATACAGAACTGATTTGGAAATACAGCTTGTCCAAATTCTCTTCCTTTATTACAGATTCCTGCACCTTAATTAATAGTGCCAAGGTCCTAAGAAAAGATAATGCTCTGTTTTTGTATCAATAAACTGTTTAAAAAGGTTCTGTAAATTCCTTGATATTCATGAGGCCTGCTGTCTGTCTGCTGGCAGTTAGCTGGCCTGTCAGCCAGTAACACTGGGCTGGAAATCACTTTGACTTCTCTTTTGCAATGGAAATTTGTTTGCAGTGGAACTTCAAGTCACCCACTAAATGCATTCAAGGGGTAAATAGGAGCTATCATCACATCAGTGTTTGCTTTATCCCTTCTGGGTTTCTAAAAGAGTGTGAAAATGTTGATGACAAATCCTGTTTCTTTGTGCAGAGGTAAGAAAGACCTACTGTTCTGTAGTTGCACTTTCTCCGTTGGAGGGGGCAAAGAGCTGGAGTGGCAGCTGGGGAAGAGGAGCAAGCCAGGGGATTTATAGTTCAGAAAAGACAGGCAGCTTCAAAAGCAAGACAGTGCCATTGTCAGAGAGTAATTTCATTTCATGAATAAGTGCTTGACTGCTTACAGTGACAGCCTAGTCCTCATCCTGCCTGTGCTGCTGTAGCTCCCATTCACTAATGTGCATACATGCTTCCAGAAAAGCAAAGACCAGTCAGATAAAACTCATGTGCAACAACCAAAATCCATTCCGCCCAGCAGGATGTTCAAAATATTCAAAAAGAAACATGCATGTGTGTGTGGAGTTGTCTTTGACTCAGGAACCGTCATGGCAATTGCTTGAGAAGGAAGTGCAATTTTGGGTTTTAAGTAAATATCATGTGTGTCTGGTGACAAGTTGAACAACCCAGCAAAAATCGTCTTTTGCTAAGTTCAGCAGCAGCTCAGCTTAGACATATTCAACCTTCTAACACCCTTGATCTTAATACAGAGTACAAAACAGAAGCACATCTTAGACAGCCAGTAAAAGAGCTGTTGCTGCTGTTTTCCTTAGAAAGTACCCCTGGACCACAGTTCCTCTGTCCTTGACTTCTTTTTTGTGCTGTGCTTTCTTCAAGCAGACTTTGGTCTAAAGTCTGCTTGAAAACTTTTTATTTTCCGGCATAAGCTGAATTTGACTGTGCTTTTAATCATTAGGATTAGAAATGATTCTGAATCTGCCTTTTCCAAGGATCTCCACTTACAAACAGAGGTCTGATGTTTTCATCATATCTACACCAACTGCAGAATCTTAAAAAAAATCCAGAAAATTACATTATATGATTTTTAACACTTATAAATAATTACAAGTGTGTGATAAAATAGAAATTAGAACTTAACATTTGGTTCCGAAACCGAACTTCTACATTCCAACAGAACACTTCAAAACATTCCTGTATTTATTGGTAGGTTAGTACTGCAGCAGGGATTTTGGCTCTCTCCTCCAGTCAGGTCTTCTCCTGATCTTACATGTTTTGTGGCTGTTGCCATAGGCAACGTGGAGTTTCAGCTCCCTCTAAAGATTGCTTATTGCCTTGAGCAAGTGTGCCTTGAGGACCAAACCTGCTCTTCATATTTCTTTCCTGCTTCAGCACACCTCAGTTTAATTGATGGACTGTTTACAACTTTCTACTGAACTCCACATGTCTGAATCAGGTCTGGAGACTGGCTAGGCCACTCCAGGACCTCGAAATGCTTCTTGGAGCCACTGCTTAGTTATCCTGACTGAGTGTTTCATGGGTCATTCTCATGCAGCCACTACCCATCTTCAGTACTCTAACTGAGAGAAAGAGGTTGTTGCCCAAGATTCAGAATCCATGGCGCAATCTTTTCTCTCCTTAATACCCTGCAGCTCTCCTGTCCCCTTTGCAGAAAAGCTCTCCCCCCATCCATGGTGTTCCCACCCTCAGGCTTCATGGTTGGGGTGTTGTTCTTGGGACTGTCCTCATCATTCTTCTTCTCCCAAACATGGCAAATTAAGTTTCTCTACCAAAAACCTCTATTTGTCTCTTATCCGACCTGATGACCTTTTGCCATTCTTCCTCTGGATCGTCCAGATTTAATCCATTATGGCATAATTTGTTATATGGTAATCTTTGACACGCATGTAGCTGTGGATCTCTAACATTTCTCTTGATCATTGATCCTCCATGCAAAATCTTGCATGAAGCCCCAGACAAAAGGAATGAAAAAGGTATGAACTTGAGCTGTTTGCAGCAGTCTTATAAATGATCTAACTTCTTCTTATTGTACACTTAAATTACACTGAAGCAAAAACAACTCATAGAACCTCAGAATGGGGTTTTATAACTTTGTTGTGTGGGTTAGTGAATACTGGAGTGTATTTGTCATTTTGAGGTTAAAACATGAGAGCCACCTCACTGGGAGCCAGGCTCAGCATGCAGTTGATGCTTCATCATCAGTTATGCTTCCGTGCGCTGCTGCCTGATCGGTGGGACACAGTAACGCTTGCTGCACCACCCCAGGTGGAAGCCACACGGAGCAACATTTTCATGAAAACAAACACACTAATGTGCAGATGGGCTGAGTGGGACCTAGCCCATGATTCAGGGCCACATGTAACCGGGGGTGACAGTGCTCCATTTTAAAGAGGTTCAACGGCCGATCCATTATGCATAGGGACCCTTTTTTTTCACGAGTCACACAGCTTAACTTTGCACTTTAACACTGTTATTTCTCTGCTTAATTTGGCACTGTCACATTTCTACTGTGGGTTGTTTGTGTTGCACAGTTGGTCATATCAGCACCTCACTGAAACATACAGGCTGGCAGTTACTTTTAAAAGGTAATGATCCTTAATGGATTAATTAATTGAGCAAGAAGTATGGTAAATATTTCCTCAGGCTGCATCTACTCACTGTAATATAAAAAGATAATCCTAATCATGTAATATTTCTAATGCTTTGACATTAAAGGTTCATGGAGGAACATATGAAATCATCTAAGCCATCCATTGGAAATGTCACAATGTAATCACCAGTTGGTATTAGTTGCTCCATAAATGAATGTCAAGCTCTGCATTGAAAACAACCCCCTGCCCGGGTTCAATATTTCAAATGATTCAACTGTCTTATCATGTTTACCACAATTACTGCAAGTTCTGAAACACCACTGTGTCTCTTTCGTCAGTAAGCAGACTCAAAGACTCAACACATTTCAAGGTTTTACACCACCTTACTCAAAGTGTGTATCTCTACCTTTTCAATCCACAATTTCCCAACATTATTGATTTAAATGTGGTTGCTGCAAAACCAATTAGTCATAAAAGTGATTCAAAATGTTCAGGTTATTCTTCATCTCAAGATTCATAAAGATCCCCCACCTTGCTCAAAGCGTGTCCATCTCTTACAATGCAGTGCAATGCCTTAAAAAACCCCATAAACATCAGGGCACTTGGGTAGAAAGACTTGGTGTATTAGTTACTAAAACCTGGCCTATACTGAAATCAATAAATCTGGATTCAAACACATTTCCTTTGTACATTCCAATCATCATGTGTTAAGTAACTTGTCCCTTGACACACAACCACTTACATATACAAATAGATGGAAATAAGCCAAATATATGAAAAATATGATCAGCATCTCCCGTTGCTGATGTGATTTGCCATTTCTAAAATAGTTCACACCAGGGGGAGTGCTTGTTTCCACCGCTCTCCTTCCCATACCCTCATTTTCATACCCTTTGACAAAGGAATTATGTCTGTTTTGTTGACTGTTCAGTTCTTTGCCCAGCGGTCTTAGTGCTGCTTTCTATGCCTTAAGCTTTTCATATTCACACATAGAAAAGCATGAAAGTCCAGGAACACAGAAGTCAAACCTAAATTACTTCTGAGGGATTACACATTCCCTTGAAAGGACTCCCTGAATGAATTTTAATTGTATTCAGGAAAAAAAAAAGAGCTAAATAGTCTTCGTAACCAGCAGCTTCTAACAATTGAATGTACCTCTGCTTCTCTTTCTTAATGGAGTACAACATTATGGCAATTCAAAACTCATCAACATAGACATTCTCTCATCCTTCACACCTTCATACTGCTGTTTCTTCCCAATCAATCGTCTTTGTTTGCAAGTAAGGAGACCCTACCTGGCAGCAGTCGGCATCCTGAGAAAACCCAGAGCAACAGTGGACAGAGTGACAACTTGAAAAACATCAGGGTTCCAAAATGTGTCTTTTCCTAGTTAGATAATGGGCTATTTCTGGCATAGAGATCAATCTTTCACATCATTAAGTCGTGTCATGGGGGCTTCTGCAGAGGAGCAAACAGGAGAGAAGGAGTGATGCTGAGATGAGGAATGTGATGAGAGAGCAAACTGACTTTTCAGCACAGAGTTCAACTCATGACTAAGATCCAACTGAAACAAAGTCCAATTCAAAGGAATGGCAGAGATGTGAATTATTGTCACAATCTGTATGTATAAAGAAAACAGTCTCATTTAGGGTTTTTTCTACAGCAACTTTAATGAGAAGTGAAAAGGAGAGGAACATTTAACCATATTATTATTATTTTTTAAAATAAATACTTTTAATAAATTACAGAATATTTGGTAGGTAAGCTTTTGGCACAAACCTAAAATTGTTATAAAAAACAGGCAAAACTTAAAGAATACAAACATACATTATCAGTTGTGTTCATTGATGGAGTGAATAAACATTAAACAGCCTTGATGGATAAATAAGTTTTCCAGGAAATTAAGTTCCAAGAATAAAAAAATTCAGCAATCTATAGTCAGAACATGACTTTTGTGTTAACTGATACTTCTGTTAATTTGATTTTAAAGAGTATGTGAATAATTTAACCCTCTCGCAGTCTTAAGAGATGGGGTGCCTTAAAGTGTTTTACTCTGTGGGGTTGCATTGACCCTGTGTGTGCTTTTACAATGGTTTGCATAGGATTTACATAAAATAGGTTTTAAAGAAAGTATATTCTCAGCTGTTTACCAAATGGATCTGCAGAAATGGTCTCTTATATCCAAGGATGAATGCACATATAGAGGTACAACACATTTCTATATTTTTGCTTCTCTGTCTCTTATTAAATAGGGCTGGTCAGTCCACAAATTAGTTTTTTTTTTTTTTTCTGGCATTTCTCTGCTCTTTAGGGGACAGTGGGAAAGATGAGACAAGCATGGCAATGGAAGCGGAAGAGCTCACAGAGCCACTTATTAATATGTCAGCTATCAGAGTGATCCTGTAAATGCAGCTTTTACACTCTATGAAGGCTTCCACACCAACAATCAATGGCTTCACCTTTCAGGAGATAATCAATAACATGAGTCCCCTGGTATTTAGCTGAGATCAGACATGCCAGGGGTGTCATTTACTGGTGGAGGGACTTCCTGTTTGATGGCTGCTCCACTGTTTGTTCAGCCATTATTCCCACTGTCAGTGTTTTTCATGAACTCAATCAAATGAATGCACTAATGTAGAGAGCTCACAGATTTGAGAAATGAAATTTTTACATGGATAACTTGCAATGAATGCAAGTTATCATGACATTGGTTAATGATGCTTTCTTCAGGAGACGAATCATGTATTTGTGAAAAGGGTAGCTTACCTCTCTGCAGACCTCACACATTCTGGACACAAACTCTTTAGAATTTCACCTTCAGGTTGAAGCTAATGAGCACTATTTGCAAAAAACAGCCGCCCTAGAGGAAGTTACTTCCCCCAGACTGCTCTGTTGCTCTGACAATTACCAACCAGAGTGCTCTGGTCGATACCCTATTGACTTCATTTTTTATAGTTTTCAGAGACATATTGGGGCTGCACAGTGGCGCAGTAGGTAGCACCATGGGCGTTGTCAGGAATCTTGGGCCCCCTGACAAAAAATTTAATTGGGGCCCCCCTCATGCAGCTGCTGTTACAAAAGCTCATCAAAAGCATCACAATTTCAAAGGCTTGCAACTGCCTTGCTTTCTTTCGTCCAATACTGATAACTAGTACAGTATTTACTGCTCATGAATTTTACATGCAAGAGTAAAATTCAGTAGGCATACAGTCTGCATACAGTATGCAAGTAGGTTGTTTAAATTTTTTCAATTAGTTTTAGATTACTGAAATGTCTCCCCATGAGCAACAGTCATAGGCAACATGCAAAATACATATAAAGCAATCCAGACTTCTCAAAACATGTTATACAGTTGCATTTTATTCAAGCTTTAGTATGTAACTTTAATTAAAAAATATGTTTTCTCCATATTTGTTAAAACTGTCACGATGTTGTAGCAGTT
>NW_015113668.1:195183-196409 GCF_001443285.1 Poecilia latipinna | reverse complement strand
AATTAGAATGAGTCGCCCATGTGCTGCTACTGGTACAATTTTTTGAGTCTATTTGACTTATAAAATGCATCACAATTTTAAAGGCTTGCATCTGCCTTGCTTTCTGTGGTTCAATACTGATAATTAGCACAATATTTACTGCTCATGAATTTAAAATCCAACAGTCCACATCCAGTATGCAAGTAGGTTGCTTAAATTTTTTCTATTAGTGAAAGGTCTCTCTCCATGAGCAACAGTCAAAAGCAACGTGCAAAATACACATAAAGCAATACAGACTTCTCAAAAATGTTATGTAGTTGCATTTTATTCAAGCTGCAGTACATAACTTTAATAAAAGATATGTTTTCTCTATATTTGTTAAAGCTGTCACCATGTTGTAGCAGTTTGTTATGAGGCAGATAATCTGTGAAAACAATCAATCTCCTCCATCTGCTTCCTGAATTATTATTACTGGTTAAAGTAATTCACCGTTCTGACCAAAACAACCAATCAGAACCAGTAGGACGCTCTTAGTGCTGTAAATCAACTTCATTCACTCACTGCTAAATGTGCTAATGGTGGAGAAACAACTTATTGTTACATGAAAATCATTTATCTGCCATCACTGGTAGCTATGCATTTACAACAGGCTATGCTAGCTGCAGAATAGCACAAAGCAAGGGGGAGGAAGGATGAACCATATGAGATTGTGATTGACAGCACTAAAACTCTCCTGCCACTGACTGGTTGATTTTAGAGAGCACTGGGAGAAAGCAGAGGAAATAGATTTTTCGCAGATTATCTCTCATGCCATACTGTCACAACATAATGACAGTTTTAACAAATATGTGGAAAAAAATGTATTTTTATAAAAGTTACACACTGCAGCTTTAATTTCACTCAGGACAGGTCAGGAGGGACGTGGGTTGGAGCTGCTCCTGCTGCTGCTGACTGACTCATCTGTTGTTAAGTGGTAAAAGGTACAAGGGACAAGTTAAATATATAAATATGTTGGTAATTTTTAATTCTTTAAATGCTAGTGAAATGGAGGCAAACAGTAGTCTGTAGCTACGCTAACTATGCTAAATGGTTGATAATCTCATACAGTGTACTCACCTCTCTTGGAGAAAAACTGGGTTATAAATTAACACTCTTGCCTTTTTCTTTCTCTCCCTCTCTCTATTTTGTTTTTGTAAACCTGATTTTATAACTTTTCTTAGCAGCATAGTAACTGCCACGATCGTTCT
>NW_015113668.1:186914-192285 GCF_001443285.1 Poecilia latipinna | reverse complement strand
TCTGTTGTTAAGTGGTAAAAGGTACAAGGGACAAGTTAAATATATAAATATGTTGGTAATTTTTAATTCTTTAAATGCTAGTGAAATGGAGGCAAACAGTAGTCTGTAGCTACGCTAACTATGCTAACAGGTTGATAATCTCACACAGTCTACTCACCTCTCTTGGAGAAAAACTGGGTTATAAATTCTCTCTCTCCTTCTCTCCATTTTGTTTTTGAAAACCTGATTTTATAACTTTTCTTAGCAGCATAGTAACTGCCACGATCGTTCTCGGTGTGAGTGTGTGTGTGCATGGTTGTTTGTCCTGTCTGTCTCTGTGTTGCCCTGCAACAGACTGGCAACCTATCCAGGGTGACCCCGCCTCTCGCCTGGTTTGTTAGCTGGAGATAGGCACCAGCAACCCTCCCAACCCTACAAGGGACAAGGGTGTACAGAAAATGATGGATAGATGGATGGATATATTCATATTTAAAATGTCTCTATTAAGAGCAAAGTGTAATCAATGTCAAATAAATAGTTTTTGTGTACAAATTTGGAAATTAAAGAGCATCAACAGGTGAACAAACAAAACAATCTGATGTGTTTAACATTGTTAAATGGACAGAACAAGAACACTTGCAAACAATAAAACACTGCAAATAGATCCTAAAATACTATTTATGTGAATGTGTTATATTTCTTAGGCTTTAGAGCAACAATTGGCAGCAGCAGACCGACCTCTCGTCTTGCTGGGCTGCTGTTTCATTTGGATCAGATGGTACAATTTTGTTTCCAGCTGGCACTGATCCCTCTCCACTTTGTGAACACTTCCGTATGTGCTCCAAACTGATCATGTTCTGAAAAAAATCTGTTTTCTTTTCTCATTTCCTATCCAGATACTGGTTGTAATAAATCCTGTGTGTTAAGAAGCTTTTAGTATTAGCCTATATAGGGGATGTAATTGTATTGGTTTTAATGTCAGCTGTGTCTTAACTGTACTGTGAGTAGCATTCAGTTAAGCAGTTTTGATTCTGTTCCTCTAAAGGCTGTGTAACAACATTTTATCTCAGCTTGATTTGTTCATGTTCCAACCAGCTTCTTTTTGATATCAGGAACGGTTGGCTTGTTTGCTTTAAGTCAAGTGTCTGGAGCCAAATCACTGACAGCCGGCTCTGTTTGATCTTCTGAAGAAGCTTTTAGGTTCTTTTGGGTTTCTGTCCCTTTGTTCTGTGGCTTAAATCGAGTATTGTTGCATATCTTTGAAAAATAGCGTAATACCTCCCTTCTGTCAGGATGGAGTCCAGGATTTGAACTACTTAATGGAAAGACTGCTTAGGATTTAAATATTCTCAGCACAATTTTCTGCTGTGTTTTATAAATTGAATCATACTTTCACATTTTATCTGATAACTCACAGCCTTGATAACTCACAGTCATGCATTTGAAATTAATTTGATATCCCTTACAAAAATGATCCCGACTGCCCCATCATCTGACAGATATGTTTTATGACAGTGGCAGCTGTGGTTGGAGTTTGTCCTGTAATTGGTGGGTTGCTGATTTGATTCCCACTCTGTTGTTGTTTCCTTGGGCACTTCACCTTGCCCGGTGGAGCCACTGCATGTCCTGTGTCAGTGGTTACAATCCAGTAGCTTGCCATCATCACTGTGTGAATGTGTGCCTGAATGGGGGAATGACTGAATGTAGTATAAAAACAGTATACAAGTCCGAACCATTTTAACATTTTACATCACAATTTCTCAGCCTCCCACAGGAGCATTAGTCATAACATAGCCTTTTCTGATTCTCTGGTCCAAAGATAAAACTTATGTTTGCCATCCAGATTTTTGTGTCTTCAAGACACAAAGACAATCAGTTTTCCTAACTGATTTGATTCATCAACATCCCATAATGTCTGATATTTCAGAATTAGACTTAGAATCAGATTTATCATTCAAGATTGCATGGACAAATAAGAAATATGACTTTGGTTTCACACGTGAGCAGCATACAGACACTAACACTCTGCTGTGTTGACCTTCAGTTTCCCACTTGAGTTCATTGTATCTATCCACATCCAGGCCGTACCACTGCCATGGCAGTAATCAGTAATCACTTTTTCACACAGAGCCATGCAGGTTTGAATTTTTTTCTCCATTAATAATAAACATCTTCATTTAAAAATAGCATTTTGTGTTTATTGTTATTGTCTTTAAAAGTATTTTAAATTGGATTGATGTTCTGAAACACTGAAGTGTGAAAACTGTGGAAAAAATAGGAAATCAGGAAGGGAGTAAAAACATCTTCACATCTATGACTTTCATTTTTCATGTGCTCCCTTTGGAAACATTATTGTCCACTCCTTCTCTAAACGAAGAGTTATACTGGAGGAGATCTTGTGCCCTTTTGTGCTGATTGGCTTCTAAATAACAGATTGAAGGTTGAAGGTCATGTGAGTCCAGTCATGGAATACTGAAGAGCTGGAGAGCAGTGTGGCCATGAGGCTTCCCAGGATGCTGTTAGCTGGTTGACAGTTTATGAGCACAGATATTACAGACTCACTACGCAGAAGTAGAAAGAAAATACTTTGGATAACATAGATACACAATGCAGGACTGATGCCACAGAAAATGGGAATTGCTAATAATAATTTCTACAGTGAGCAAAAGACATAAAATATTTTCACAGAAGTATCTCACCTTGTTTAATTTCATTCATGGCTGACCTACAGTTTTAGTGGTACTGTTGTTTGCAGTAAGTATCAGCAGTTCAACTCACTACTGCCCTCCTGTGGGTTATTTTCAGTTACTATTATCCAAAGCTTGATAGCTGTTACCCTTTCTTACTCTTGCTACACATTTGTCAACGTACATCAGAAATATGAATTTCTTGCTCTCTGTCCACCCAGGTCACTTGTTAACCACTTTTTTTTTTTTTTATCCACTGGCTTTTTCAGGAGAATTTGCCAATATTTCATATTTCTTTTACAATAAATATTAACTTTAACCATACTCACTGGCTGTAAATCAAAGCCCTCATGTAACTTACATATGATATGTAGTTTACATATCATATGTAAGTTACATGTTTTAGCTTTGTTTACTGAATGAAAGCTGCTCAAACTGTAATGATGTCTAAACCTGAGAGAGTCTCATACATTAACCAAGGAATTGTAAACTAAAAGTAATTTTGTTTCTAAATTGCTTTGAAAAATAGCAAATTACCAACTGGCCATAACCACTCAATAGTGGAAGCTTGGAATAAACTTAATAGAAACACCCTGTAGACAACATACTGAGCAGTGTAAAACAGATTTTTTCCTCTTTTATTAAAACGAAACAAATCAAAAAATGCTAATATCATACAAAGATAATTTCAAATATGATAATCACATCTTTTTCAGGCAATTACGTCAATTTCACAAGCCACATTCAGCAGTAAAATGAGGATGCGACCCAATAGGACTCTGTCTGACAAACTGAGAATGGCTAAAAAATCTCAAAAAGTCATTTCAGAGGCAGAGGACCTCTCTAGACACCATAAAAAAAAAAACTAAAGCTGCATGTGATCACTTTTGAAATAAACAAGCAAATAAAACAGTGTTATGTGGTTATTAGATAGGTGTGCACTAAGAAAAACTCTTGAAAAGAGATTCAATGGAGATGTTTGAATGAATCATGTGTAATCTCTTCTATTGTTAATCCATTTATTTTGTAAAACCACACATTTAGAACAGGAGACAGTGTTAGCAATGGGTGAGCTCTGTGTTAGCAGCAGCTGAATAGGAGGTGTGTCTGAAAGAACTCCTGTCAAACTACCAGCTGCATGAAAATCACTCCAAATGAGAGACTTACACACTGGGGCAATTGCTCCTTATTGGAAGCAGAAGCCTGCAAGTATGGCATGAAACCAGAGCACCCTGTCTTTGATGTTGTGAGTAACAGTAATATCTTTGTTTGGAACCAATTCCATTTCCTTTAAAAGCCTGACCCTAGCACTTAGTAGCTAGGAGTTCTGTGGTAATGATGTGGGCTTGTGAGGAGAAACCTGATAGTAGAAAAGACCTGCAGAGCCCATTACTGCTGACCGCTGAACCACAGAGACCTTTAATGTGCTGTCACCAACTATCTGAACAGCTTTGTCTTGCAAGCAGTTCCTCTGGAAGGACATCACACTGATTTGTAAAGCAGATCGATATGCAATAATATGGCTGAATTAAGTGGCAATCCATCATATATTTGGAAATGTAGACAGCTCTTATACAGAGTAATACGTTCTTTGCTTCAGTTGTACTTTGCCTTCATGATACTTTCTAGTGTTGGTTTGATGTGCCAGATAGATTTATGAAGGTTTTACCTAAAATACTTTCATATTGATCGCAAAAAGTTTCATCTTTCGACTTGAAGTGTTCTTTGCTAGTATATACGTTGAAGCCAATTTGTTTCCATTTTATTGTGATTTTTCAAAGGCCTTGATGAAATGCCTGGGACATAAATTGGTCATATTACTTTCCTCTGCACTTCTCCATTTGCTACTAAAAAGAAGCTACACACTTTGTCAGTTCTAGGGTTGTAAGCCCTACATTATCTGTCCTGTCCATCCATTCACTGTCTATACAAGCAGGGCTAGGGGAAAGGAGGGGAGCTGGTGCCTTTCTCCAGCGGTCATTGGACTAGAGTTGGGGTACATGAAGTGGAGACGGTTAATTTAATGATATGACATGAACTGATTTAAAGGTATGTTTATTACCTCTATTAGTCATGATAGCAGAGTACTTAGAAACTAAAACTTGTGTTTCAAATTGTATAATTTGCTACAATGGACATTTGTGGTATATAATGTATCACACTGGTTGTGTGGTCCTTTGAGGTTTGCAACTATAGTCTACAAGACAGGTTAAATGAAGCGGAATCCAAAATTACAAAGTGTAGCAACAACTTTTACCAAAAACCCTACAAACGAAATACAAAGCTTTGTAGAAGCATTTGCTCCCTGAGAGATTTCTTCTGTTTTTGCCTTTGTTGCCACAGTTTTGTCTCAAATTATCAAACACATTTGCATATCATTCATAGAATATTAACTAACTTTGATTACCAGAATCAATATCTCATTTCTCTAGAACCTGTCTGACTGAAAATAATCTGACAGTGGAGAAACAACATGGAATATCAAAGATTTTACAAAATGTGAAGCTAGGAATTCTTTACCACTTCACTGATTTGGATGCTTCAAATCAAACTGAGGATAAACTATAATAAAGTCTGACAGGGTAGACGTGATTAAGCTTTACTGATAAATCAGTGATTCTTGAGAATAGGGACAAAACAGGTCCTTTGGATAAAGCACAAAATTTGAATAAAATATACACAAAATATATTTTTTTTCAAATATC
>NW_015113668.1:174568-183943 GCF_001443285.1 Poecilia latipinna | reverse complement strand
AGTTGGAAATTTCGCTCGTTTTTAACTTTTTACGTCACCATTTTTACTCAAAACCCCAATAAAAATAATAGCCCGGATGCCGAGATCAAGCCACACGTTTTGATTCCTTTTTTATGGGGGGGCCTGCAGCGATACGAAAGATTAATAAATCAGTGATTCTTGAGAATAGGGACAAAACAGGTCCTATGGATAAAGCACAAAATTTGAATAAAATATACACAAAATATAATTTTTTTCAAATATCTGACTAATCTGGGTCATGTGAGCACAACAATGTATATTTTCCTGGTGTTTGCTGAATATATATTTTTTATATTAAACACAGTAGTAGGTGGGATGGTGTCTTTAAAATCCCTTGTCCTGGAGCAGAACTCAATACTATACTAAACATTAATTATAATAGTTTAAAATAATTATAATAATACTAAGACAGTACTTGATGAAAATTAAGTATAAGTATTCATTTAAATAATTTAAAAAGTATCAATAAATTTAATTAAAAATCATTTTCATATATTTTCCAACTCAACTGAAATTTGTCTCAAATTTTTGTCAACACTGTCAGACATAAAAAGAATGTAAAAACATCAGGTATTATTGGGGGACACCAGAACTTCTGAGGACCCCATGATCTCTTCCTTTGCTAGGAGGGCTAGTTAGCTCTGGTTAGCTTAAGTTATTCTTTAGTTTTTTCTTCTGTTTTATTCCTATGTTGCTCATCACAACCATGATGTGTCAACACCATAACTGACAATTTACAAAACTTTGATAAAATTTTGTGAAATAAAAGCTTAATTTTGGTAAACTGTAAAGATTTAATGGACCTGATGAGCTACAATTTGGCCTCCTTCAGAATAACATCATATAAATTGAGGTAGTTTGGCTTTGTGTCAGCTCCGTCAAATGTCAACTCCATCAGAGATTTTGTGACTCTTTCAGTGAAATTGTTGACAAATCTCACTTAAATGTGCAATTAATTCATTTTAATGCATTTTACATAAGTTGCATCACTTCATATATATCAAGAAATATCTTGATATTTCTTGATATGAAAAGAAATATCAAGTTTTTCATTTTACTCACTAGTTTGTCACCACCTGCAGTTCTGTGTCAACTCCGTCAGATGGACTTTTTGTTTTTTGTTTTAAATAATATTTATTTTGTTTCTTGAGAAGCATTTGTCTGTAAATCTGAGTAAAAATATCACTAATAGGGTCATTAAAAAATTATTTTATATTTATTTTTGTCAGATGGTGATGACAAAATTCTGGATCAGGTCGATTAAAAATAGAATTTAAAAAAAAAAAATGTTGCAACTGGGAGCCTGCAGCTTAGCATCTTTACATTTCCAAAACATTATTTGTCATATTTGCATACATAAAGTTGAGAAATAATAATCAAAAAAGGGAAAAATTGAACTTTTTTGTCCCTATTCTCAAGAATCATTGAAATATTAAGTGAATGAAGTCATTCTACTGTGAGGCAAAAATCCAGACAGAAAACTCCTTATTTAAAGCCAAAAAAGTAAGCAGTGTGTAATTACACTGACCTGAACTTTTCATCTCCCACTATGACAAAGTCTACATCCATTTGTGGACACACTGACAAAGGAGGTGATGAGACTGAATGTCAATAAAGCACTTTAAAAATCCTACAGGGATACTCTGAATCCTGCAGTATACTCTCATACTGCAGAGTATCATTATCCAAAACAATAACAAAAAAGAAAACAGGAGCATTTAAGAGATGTAGAAACCAAGAACTAAATACATTGCATGAACTAATAAAGCAAATAAAATAAACAAGGAATAAACAGAACAAGAACTCAAATGATACACACATATAACAAAAAAGCCACTGTGTATGGATAGATAATAGCAGAGTACTTACAACACTAAACTTGTGTTTGTGTTGAATTTGCAACAATAGGTATTTGTGGTATACAATGTGTCACACTCTCTGACAGCCTACTTCCTGCTGTCAGGCAGGTTCTGTTTAAATTATTTCTAGATTCTACAGACAGTTTAGTTAAAGCTGAACTAAAGAAACCCAAACCAAAACTGATTTTAATCATAAGTGATAACTTGTTTTTGTGTCAAACTGACCTCATGGGATTGTAGTCAAAAACATATGGTTGGTTTCATGAATCACATTTCCCACTAGGATTTAGAATATCTTAGCCATCCTAGATCATTTCTTTGTAGCTCTGAAAGAACAAAGTAAATTGTTGTCAAATTTATAACTTAACCAGTATTTGTCAGAAACACCTGCTGCTCCTTCATCCAGCGAGTTTAATTTCTCTGCCCTAAAACTCATTTCTGAACATACCAATGTCACTCAGTTGTTGCATAGATTTTAATGGTTTTATTCAGAACCATGTTCCTTCTTGGAGTGGACCTTCACTTTATTGTTTTGATGACAGAACTAGTGCTGGCATTATTCCGTGGAGACAGACGAAAAACCACTACATTGTCAAACCCAGTCTCAGTTTTAGCTGTGTAGCCTATTAAGGAAGCTTTAATGCCTCACTGCAGAGTTCAGTCTGATCCACAGAGCCCACAGGAGCAATAAAATGTTGATTTATCTCCTTCCCCCACAGCTCTGCATCCGGAGCCTGGAGAGGAGCTAATGATGAACTACTGCAGCTATTTAAACCCCTACTTGAATGCTGGTTTAAATATGGAAAGGCAAGTGAGAAATTAGAAGCGGTTTTGCCAATGTGATCCAGTTTGCCCTGTTTGCCCCAGACACCCTGATGTGCACTTGCCCTTTTAAAGGGGGAGGGAATGAAATATAACCAAAATGAGAAGTCTTGAATTATGAGAACATTCAACTAATTAAAAAAACAACCACTTTATCTACAGAACTTGTGCAAGTAAGGTTTTCACAGTCCTTATGAAGTAAGTGAATCAGTCTACTATTCAATTAAGACCAGAATTAATACTTTTCTTTTAAAGGTTGAAGCATTGTTTTCAATGCCATAAGTAATTATTTCTCAATATTTCAAATAGTTTATTTGTGCTTTAAGATTGGTTTTGTGTTCCAAAATATTTTGTCAAGGGTTTGTTACTACAAGGATACTGAGTCTTTAATATAACACGCAAGTGGCAAAAATTCTGTCAGTAAGCAGCCTTGAGTGCCATTATGTGAAAAATTAGGTTCATCTGGTTGTTCAAGGAGGGCAGAACAGGTGAAGCTGTTCAGTGGGCTAATGTGATCCATGCTATGTGCATGTTCTCCCTGTGCACGCGTGGGTTATCTCCGGGTACTCCGGCTTCATCCCACAGTCCAACATTTCTCTTTCAAAGTTAAGTTCTTGACTTGTAATCTGAAGGTTGCAAGTCGGAACCAACTTTTTCTTCACATTGCACCCCAGTGTCTCTGGTGAGGTAATGAACCAGAAATAAGCAGATTCTTAATAAGGTTCTGATGTATCCATACATCCATTCTTTTATCCTATCATCTTCTGTCTTTTGCCTATGTGAACCTGCAGTGAGGTTGTCAGAGATCCATCAGTGAAACAGACATTCCTCTTCTCAGGGTCACAAGATCACAAAGATCACAAGGTTAACTGGTGTGCCCATGTTGTACTCTATGTGTACCGTATTTTCCGCACCATAAGGCGCACCTAAAAACCTTCAATTTCCTCAAAAGCCGCCTTATAGTCCGGTGCGCCTTAGATATGGACCAATATTGAGCCACAACAGTTAAGCAGCCGCTGACTTCATTTTCCCCCGTAGAAGAAGAAGCGTGCGTTGCATGCTGGGATAGTTGTCAGAATGCTGGTTTGTTAATAAAGTTTGACTGACCTATCTACCTACTGACCGTCTAGAATCAGGTCGTCTGCAGGTCATTTAGCACCACGTTCTCCATGAACATGCTGTGCGCGAACGGAGAAGGGTGACCGTCGTCCGGCCACGCCATGGCCCAGTCGCGGAAGGCTCTCCTCGCCGACCGGAGTCGGACTGTTTTGTTGACATTCTGTTTAGTGCAGCTCCATCTAGTGGATGCATAACGTAACTCCAGCCTCTACTGTAGCGTCTATTCTATGTGCCTTATAATGCGGTGTGCCTTATATATGAAAAAAGTTTTAAAATAGGCCATTCATTCAAGGTGCGCCTTATAACCCGGTGCGCCTTATAGTGCAGAAAATACGGTACTTGAAAGATTGATTTTCTTCTTTTTTATTCCCATTTCCAAATTGGATTAAAAGCATCTGGAATTCTGACAGGCAAATTTGGAAGTCTTCAAGCAGCCCAGCATTCAGCATCTATCATGACTGCAGTGCATGTAATGCAGCCATCTTGTGTCTTTTTCCTACACAAGACTGAATTACTGTGGTTAAATGAGTAGGAGAAAAATTCAGACATCCTTGAGTCCAGTTACAGTCTCCAGCTGATTCAGGGGGTCCAAAGGCGCACCACACACTGAGGAGATATAGAGTCCCTCTGATCAGACGTGTGAGCATCTAATACCAGAAAAAAAAAGACTAGAAAGTTAAATGCTGCATAAACACTGTATAATGCAAATCAGAGAGTAGTAGGTGAAAGTAGCAGAGTGAGTGGAGTCCTCCAACATACTGCAGAGATCACTCAAGATAATATAAGTCAGTCTAACTATAATCTTTATCAGAAGGTAAAGTTTTAGACCAAGCCTGAATATCCTTTAAAAATGAAAGTTTGAGGAAGATGACAAATGAAAGCATGTGTATCAAATCAGTCAACATACTGTTCATTTCACCAGTGGTGGTCAGAGACCCAATGGCCTCAAGAGTTTTACTATGGTGGAGCTGCACCACGACAGCTGGGGCTACATGTGAATGCATGTGTGTGCATGTGTGTGCATGTGTGTGAATGTGTGTGAATGGGTGAATGACCTTCTGTACTAATGATAAATTTCTGTTCCGCCGCTGAATGAAACCATGTTGGATAACAGAAAATATGTTCAGCTTATGGTCATTTAATTTGTGTCGTGTCTCTGGATCCTGGGAGCTTCAGTCTTTACATCACACTGACTGCTGTTCTGTTTTATAGATGTTGTTCATTGCTTTTAAATGAACTGGATTCTCTCCTCTGCCTCTCTTTAACTGTATAAGAACTTTATGATACATGAAATGAGAGAACTTTAAAAGGTATTCAGAGCTCAGCGGTAATTGGACTGCTTTTATCAGCCATCCTGGCCACTAAAAATGTTTTATAATTTTACTCTGTATACTAAATCGTGTCTCAATGTTATACTCATGTCAGGATAACAAACATATCAAGTGAAATCCACATAATTTGAATCTTCCCAGAGAGAGTACCAAATGATGAATGACTAAATAGTGTGATTTGGATCAAACATGCCCATTGTCTGGTTATTTCATAACCTGAACACCTGACTGCAATGTGGTGATTCAGCCTGGACAGTTTAGAGCATGAGTCATACTGAAATGGTGCCTGTTACCAAGCAGGGAACATGACATTGCATTTGATGCTAAACTTATTAGTATTATTGTTTTTTTACTTTCTTGTGTGTCTCTGATTGCATAGCAACGTTTTATCTGAAACACAAAAACAAGTCAGAGCAATAGTGACAATGAATGAATCTGACAACAGGAAATGTATCATTTTTAGTCTGCAAATGATGAAAGATATCAAATAATTATGAATACAGTTATTTCCCACCAATATTTAAAATACAGTTTGTTGCTGGGATGGGTTGTAATAAAGAGGGAAGAAGCTGCCCTGCCGTAGAAAATAAAAGCCTCTTATCTTTATCTGCCTGATGTATTAGAAAAAAGCAATTCTGCAGCTGTAAAACATTACAGCAAACAAAAAATAAAAATGCAACACCTTAGGGATTTAATAAATGCAGAGCTTTGGGAAATGTGAAAGAAATTAACGATTGACAAATCTGAGATTAAAATAAAGCTGAAATATTTTAGCACCGCTGGCAGAAGCTGACAGAAGGCGATGCATGTGTGATTTAAACCTGCAGCACAGCGTGGCATTACACTTATCTCTGCTGAGGAGAAAACATAGAGCCTGGAGGAACTAACAGCATAATCACTCCTCTTAGAGATCGAATTAAACCTATTACAATCTCTGAATTAGACCTCCTGCTGAAAAAGTGAAGACAATGAAGACCTGAAGAAATGTTTCTGTCTGATGTTGATTAACCTGGAACATGGAGTGACTTTAGGTTATTATGTTTGAAATTTCAAGGTCTTGGTTGCTCCTGGCTCAAGTCTTCAGGCATGAGAGGTTTGATGAATAGTACTTGAACGAATAAAATTATGTTGTGGGACTGTCTGTGTAGAAACGAAAGTCATTAAATGTAGGAACTTGTGTCTTGATCATTCTATATTTGATTTAAGAGCTGGTAGATGTTTCAGAAAGAAAACTGTAATGTGTTTGGTATTTTTAGTGATTCAGGCCAGGGAAAGTTAAAACACTTCATTCTTCACTTTCATTCAGAATATTTGTTAACTACCATAGAATGAAAAAGTATTAATATCCCTGGCATATTTCTACATTTTACAACATTCACAAGCTTTCATTTCTTTTTGAGGATTTCATCTGACAAGCTAATATAAAGTGGTACATGATTATGAAGTGAAAGGATAATTAAAACACATCCCAAGCTTTGAACATGCCTTGGAGCTCTGATCAGTCCATCATCTGATCATGGAGAGAAGATGAACAAACTGACCTACCAAGACATGGACATCCACCTGGACTGGCAGGCTGGACAAAGACAGGATTAGCAACCAGGATGTCCAAGATGTCCACAGCTGAGGTGGAAGAATATGTTTACACAACTATTAATTTTGCAATTAACCAATTTGGTCCTTATGGCAGAGTGACAAGTAGAAAGCCCTAAGAAGACCCATGTTTAATGTTCAGAGGTGTTTATCTGAAACAGTTATCAAACACGGATCATAGGATTCAGTTCAACAGCAACTGTTAATATCATTGCTTATAAGGTTTTTTCTAAAAGTTAAACCCTTAATAACAGAAATTCTACCAGGACTTGAACAAAAAAATGAATCAGCCATTCCAACAACACAGCAATAGAGCCAGCAAGAATATAAATGTAAAATAAGTGAATATTTTTTGACAGTTTTCAAAGAACCGCCTTGTTCATGTTGGGTAATATATTTTTTTCTAATTCTTTTATGCACTGTCAAATGCACATGCACACACACTCTT
Organism: Poecilia latipinna; assembly: GCF_001443285.1. Classification (NCBI taxonomy): domain Eukaryota; kingdom Metazoa; phylum Chordata; class Actinopteri; order Cyprinodontiformes; family Poeciliidae; genus Poecilia; species Poecilia latipinna. Next base: position 176,750 of record NW_015113668.1, on the reverse strand, counting down.
GATGCTTTGTGTCCAGTCTTGAAAACCCCTCAAAAAACACCAATTGTCATGATGTGGTGTGGATAGGGACACAGGTAGACCCAGGTTGAAGGTGAAGATGAAGAGTTTAATGGTGACAATCCAGGTAAACAGAGCAACAGCACGAAGAAACAGGCGACATACGACAAGGATCCGACGAGAGACAAGGACAACAGGTGGGTTTAAATACACATGGGGTAATCAAGGGGATGAGACACACCTGGGAAACAATCAACGCGGAGGACAGGACAGAGACTTACAGGAAAACGGGACTGAACACAGAAAATCTCAAAAATAAACACAGCAACACGGATCATGACACCAATATTAGACAAACTGACGCGCTGGTCATAGCTCAACTTTAATGTGGAATATATTTTTATTCAAAGAGGTTACATTACATTACATTATAATAGTGAATAAACTTAATTAGATCTGAGTGGCTATCTGTTCAAAAAGAATGACAGCAAACCATGTACAGCAGTGGAGACAGTCCAACTCTGCTTGGTCATTCCAAACATTCTCTATAAAACACTGCATTTAGGAACTGGAGAAGTGCCACACCGATCAGAACCTCTTCACAATGAAGACATAAATGGCAGATCAAACAGAGAATATACATGATCTTTAAAAACTGTAGTTTTACATATCAGGATATAGTGAAACACATCTAATGGGTTTAAAATTACTTAAATCCAACCTCAAGTGAATGGAGTGAAACAGGACATGAAGGTAGTTAGTGTGAGAAAAGATGTGAAAGATAGGATTGCATGGGGACAGATAAATTGCTGTGGCACCCATAAAGGAAAAAAGCTGAAAGGAAAAAAAGAAGTGGATAAAGTGGATAAAACATATGAAAATAAAAGCTTTATAAACAAAACAAACAATAAGAAAGGTTCAGCATCTTTGCTTTTATTTGTTGGAATTATGACAAGTAGCACACGGGTTCTGACAATTATTTACACTTGAGTCATGGATTATAAGGGTCTCTAATGAGGAAAGACGTCGGCTATGACGTTAGAGAACCAATTATTTTTGCCCCAGGGTTGTAAGAACATTTTAAACTGATTGAAGGTCAATTGTTTTATAATACTAAAAGATGATTTACAAGTGAAATGTCTATAAGAGCTTCCCAGAGTGGAAGTGCCAATGAATTCACCCCAAGGTCAGATAAAAAGTTCCTAATACTCATGTCCTCAGTATATCAAAAGTTATAATTCATGACCGGGCACGCTAAAAAACACAGAACAGGTAAGACTCATTTGGAATAAGTGCCTAAAGAAATTATTTTTTCTGTATGAAAGAAAATAACAATGACTTATGTTTTCAAAGTTGCATTTGAATGACATTCATAAGACTTCTGTAACCAAATTATTTGAAAAGATGAGGCAAAAATGGAGACGTTTCTCCATAATGGACAGCATAATGTTTGGGAAAGACCAAACACAACATATCAGTAAGTAAGTAAGTAAGTAAGTAAACTTTATTTATATAGCACCTTTCACAGACATAAAGATCACAAAGTGCTTTACAAAAAAGGAAACACATCAATAATAAAAGAATCTAAAATCAATGACCAAAATTAATCAAAAGCCAATCGGAAGAGATAAATCTTGAGCCTTTTTTTTAAATGCGTCAATTGACTGGGAGCAATTCATTGATAGAGGGAGAGCGTTCCAGAGCCTTGGGGCCTCCACCTGAAATGCTCCATCACCACACGTTTTAAAATGAGTTCTGGGAACCGACAGCAGCATCTGATTAGAAGACCTCAGAGTCCTAGACGGACAGAGAGACTTCAAAACGTCCAATATATATTGGGAGCCTCACCATGAAGTGCTTTAAAAGTTAAAACCAAAATTTTATCAGCACAATCACCTGGTATCAACTGTCTAGCACAGCGGTAGAGGGGTGATGATCCAGGCCTGGAGCTGCCTTTGGAGCTGTTCAGTACCACTCATTTTAGAAAGAGGCAATATCTGGTAACACTTTATTTGAAGGGGGTTGAATAAGACTGTCATGACACTGTCATAAACATGACATAACACCTGTCATGAACATCAATAAGTCTTCACGAATATTTATGACTGTTGTCATAAAGCGTCATTCGGTAAATAATGACACTTTTAATACAAAGTTGACATTATTCGAAATGTCTTTGTTCTGA
>NW_015113668.1:167666-169291 GCF_001443285.1 Poecilia latipinna | reverse complement strand
TTTTATCATTTGCCACAGTTCTCTACGTTTGCCTCAGTCCTCGCACGCACAAGGGTTAAAACAGCCTTAAATAATGTTTCAAATGCTAAGTTCATAAGTGCTTTGTAGACATCCTGCTGTAAAACTTTAGGATCGATTAAATTAGGAAAATTAAGACTAAACAACATGGCAGAGCTTTATAATATTGCTACATAAAGCAAATTTTTAAAGTTTATTCGGTAATACTTTTATAACAAATTTATGTCAGATCATGATTTCTTGGTTAATGATAAGTTGTCATAACAAAGACATTTCGAATAATGTCAACTTTGTATTAAAAGTGTCATTATTTACCGAATGACGCTTTATGACAACAGTCATAAATATTCATGAAGACTTATTGATGTTCATGACAGGTGTTATGTCATGTTTATGACAGTGTCATGACAGTCTTATTCACCCCCCCTTCAAATAAAGTGTTACCGTATGTTTAATACCTTCTAAAAGGTTATTTTTGAAAGTTACTATTAATCTGACAGGCCTGATCAGGACATATATCCTAATGTTATCATTATTCTTAGCAGTAAAAAAGAAAAGGCCTTCCAGTAACTGGGTGCATCAGCAAGCAATTCCCTCGCTTCCGCTCCTCCTCGTCCAAAGTTACACCCTTGCATGTCTATAGCAAGGTGTCCCTAAAAAAATCCCTGAGGTGAGAATGTGAGCAGGTGATCTTGGTTGTTTTATATCATGTATTGATCCTGTGAAGACGTAGCACAACACTATGTGCCACTGGAGGCTGAAAGACAGCTGTGTGTACAAACTGTGTCAATGAGGCTGTCAGGAATCTGGGGTTCTTGTGCCTCTGAGGTGTTTTATTCCCCCATGGGTTTTCACGAGAGGGCAGCACTGAGCAGTGTGCCGCCACACACTTACGCATAATTAGCTATAAGCTGAAGAATAAGAGGAGCTGGCTGCTGGTTATTTGACTCCTTAGTGCTAACCTAAGCAGTACCTCTAGTTCTCTGTAGTTTCCCTGAGTTGTTTCTGTACAAACGTCCTGCCTTGTTCCTTTCCTTAAGGTACCTCACTAAAGAGTTCATGGATCCCTCTGTGCTGTCTCCTGGAGTGCAATAACCCTCTGTATCAGAAACATCTGGACTGGCAGCCTCAATCCTCCTCTCACTCTCCATCCAACCATCTAATCTGTCCATCCTACTATGCACCACCTGCGCAATGCCCTGGATCACTCCTCCCTGTGAGGAGTGATCCACAGGGAGTTGGTCCCAGAAAGACCAACTCCCCTTCCTCTCCTCATAATTCATTACTACATTCAACAACACTCACCTCTCATCCTCTTCCTCCCAGTTTTCCGGTCCCCGATCACCAGGAACGTCCTGGATCTAGATCATCAGACAAAACATTATTCAATTTCAGTAAAGCTGTAAACATTCATCCCATTTATCTACGGAGAGCATTCCTACATCTGACTCAGAAAACAACTGGCAAAAATGACCGGGACAGTATTACTTAATAATACAAGGACAAAAGGTTTTTCTGATTAAAGCTAAGGGCCAAACACTGTAAATTGTGTGTGTGTGTGTGTGTGTGTGTGTGTGTGTGTGTGTGTGTGTGTGTGTGTGTGTGTG
>NW_015113668.1:144674-164263 GCF_001443285.1 Poecilia latipinna | reverse complement strand
CAGCAGCTCCACCACCAGCAGCTCCACCAGCAGCAGCTCCACCAGCAGCAGCTCCACCAGCAGCAGCTCCACCAGCAGCTCCACCAGCAGCAGCTCCACCAGCAGCAGCTCCACCCTCCTTAGTCTTACTAAAGACACACAAGGTTCAGGACTCTCACTAGAGCCACAGACCTGTAATTTCTTTCGTGAAAAATTAATTGGTACAAATTCTAAAAGTGTCACAGGTTATGGGAAGTAATTTATGATTAGTGGTCAATGGCAGAGTTTTAATTAAGTCTGGGCCAGAGTTCAGAGTGCTTGAGATGGAAGTGGTTCATTAATCACAACCAGCAAACCAGCCCAGGACATGAAAGGCTTTTGTGCATCACTTTCATCTGAATTAAATTTAATAATTGTCCGGCTAAAAACATGGCTGAGTAAAACTCTCAAAGCACAATTTCAAGGACTGAGTTGCTGTTTGATTATACAATATATATGGATCCAAAAATAACATGTTTATAAAATGTATCTAGTTTTTATGTTATTTTAAGCAGTAAGTGTATTTAGAAACAGTATTTAAATGGAAAACTAAAATGTTCACAATAAAATATAGATAAACTAAATGACTCAATGCTTCTGCACAAGTAACTGGAGGTCTGAACAATTCTCCAAACATCCTCAGGTAATGTTCAGTGAAAAATGTAAAATGTAAATTATTTGATGCATGTCCAGGTAGATAGCTGGCTAGAGAGAACAAACAGGTAAATGGGGAACTAATGGAGCGTTATCTATGCATTTGGATGTTGATATTCAAAGTTCCATGTTTGAGAAACAACAAGCATCTCCTCTGAAGTCAAAATTCTGAGTTTTGTTCTCAATATGGTTGAAGGAAAACTTACAGCTTTAAACTATTTCTTAGCACATTTGATTATTTGCATTTCATTAAACCAGAAATGCAGATAATGATGCAAAATGTTTTTGAGCTATGAGATTGACATAAATATATTACTGTACTTGGCGTTGTGGTGCTAATTCTAGTTTGCACCTAGTTAGCACACTCTCCATGTGGTTGGAATGGTTTTTCCACCTCCACTTTTGAAAAACTGAAATTGAATACCTTCTAAAATCTAACAGAAGAAAATGTGAGTGTGGAGGTTCCTCCACCTTTTCCTCAGTGTTAGTATTTATGTAAATGTTTTCATATAATATATTTAGATTTTCACTTTTTCTTTGGTGCTGGTTATTGCATTAGGTTGTTTACTAATTTGGGTGCACACATTTAGTAAACGCCTTATGTTTTTTTAAGATCATTAACTATTTTGTTTTGCTGAGCTTAAGGACTGGCTGGCAGAAGGTGGTTGGTTGAAAGGAAAACCAGGAAGTGGAACAGTCCATCAGGCTGCTGGAAGCAAGAGACTTGATGTCAAAGAATCTGCCTCTCTCCACTAATGGCATAATGGCTCAAATCTTTTTGGTATTAGGTTATTTTGGTTTTATGGTTGTGTTAAAGTTAAAATGTTTTAGTTTAAATTAGTCATTTATGTTTATACATTATTTGTTTTTGTCTCCTTCCCTCCTTTTGTCTTCCTTTTCTTCCTCGTTTGTGTAGGCTAGCCTGTTTGTATAAATTCCCCTGTGTGTTCATTGTGTGAGGTCAGTTTTTGCTTTGTTATCTTGAGTTATGTTTGCCTTAGTTGATTTCTTTTGGGCCCATTTTGTTATATTTTTTTAGATTTGTTGAAACCTTTTGTTAAGATTTTCTTTGAAAAAAAAATAAATAGAAAATATTTTTTTTATATATGCCTTTGTCCTTGTCCTTGACTGGTCGGACCAGTCAAATGAGGTCACTCCCACTGACCTTCTGACCTTCCACTGGGAACAGGTGTTGGAAACATCACTTCCAGGTCTGAGTTCTGATGGTCAAAGTGAATGGAGTGCAGCAAAGGTCCAACTTCCATCTAGTGTCTAGAAAAGTTTGCATATGCCACTGGTTGATGCTTTTCTACAAGACACTGGCAGTCTAATGAACAACCAGAATGATTCACTAAGCAACAGACATGATATCCATGTTGTGACTTTTCAGGTCTCAGTTGAACATGACTCATCTTTAATCCTACATGGAGTTCTAAATTAGATCCTGTTTTAGCTTGCAGTTCCTCACAGCAGTTTAACCCTTAGAACAGATGGGGCAGTTCATGGCCCGTGGGTCTCTTCAGCCCACTGACAACCTTTGAGTGGCATTTGTAGTAAAAGTGAAAACTTTGTTTAAGAAAGCCAGTGAAACTGTTTTTATTTTGAAGGCCACCGTCTTAACGTCTTTGGGTGATTGCATGTTCTCATCAGCCAGTTACACCTTTGTCTGGATTCAGTTTTCACACACATTGAAAGTCAGTTATTTTTAATCCATCTACTGATGCTCGCTGTAAACAAACAATACATTACTCGAAGTTACAGGGCACCTCTTAAGTGACACACTTTGTAATTACAACAAGATATGAAATATTTGAGACATTACATTTATTTTCTCTCCATATGGACCTACATTGATGACACTATGGCTTACAGTCTATAATAGACTGTTAGCTAAACAGTTTTTCACCTATAATGTCCTGTGTATACAGCCAAATACACACCACTTGGTTCTGTGATTTCTTTTCATTTAATGAATGTTGCTTATATGATCTGGCTTCTTAACTGTATAAGGTACGGTGCACGGGAATTAGACAGAATTAAGTAAGGAGGACTACAAGAGAAATCAAAGCTCACACTACATTTTTATGTCGGGGACATAAAAAAAAAAAACAACCAAAACTATCATTTCATTTTAGTGATAAAGCCTGTTACCATTGAGGCAACACGTACAGTTGCCTCAATGGTCTCACAGCAGCATTACATCAAATAACCTAAATAATATTGAAGTTTTAGCTGAAATTCTTCCTGTGTGGTTTGGGAACTTGGAGAAATGAAAAACTTCCATCTGACTAAGGTGGGATTACAACCTGTGATGCAGGAAAAGTAAGCACGAAGAAGTGAGAATAGGGCGAGAGGGAGAAAACACAGAACACCGGAGGGAGAGGAAGAGTGATGACAGGATTATGAAGTTTGACAGGAGAATGAACATGACCGCACTGCAAAGCCTGTCCACGCAAAGACCCCAGGCGACCGTCAGATCGGTGATTTTGTGCCTATCTGCACAATGTTACAATGCTGACCAGCTGCAGGCATGACAGTTTAGGAGAACAGAAGTTACGTTAAACACACCAACCATAGGAAGATCTAAGATTGTGTGTTTGGATGTAGGTTTAGAGAGGAAACGTGTCAGAATATCATGATATATCTTATATATGATACCAAGACATGGACATAATGGAACCAGCTTGCTGCTGGAGTAAAGCCCTCTAGCCTGAGACATGCATTGAGAATAAATGAACATTTTCAACTTCATCAGGTTAGGGTTGACTGGTAGCTGGATTTTATTGTCTTTTTGCAGAGTGGAATGATTATACAAAATATAATGGCATTAAAAAATTAATAAAAAGCAAAACTAGATTTTTATGCATACATTTGAACTAAGTGAGGACTTTTGCTAATTAACACTTTCAACTAAAATAATTTTTAAATTGCATTGAATTCTCTAGATTGGGCTTAACTTGACAAGAGCAAGTTTCATTAAACTCTCTGTTTAAATATTCCTGCTCAAAAGGATTTATTCACAGCACTTGAATGATCTAGTTCTCCCATCAATGGGAAAATCCCAGAAGGTCAATGAATATTAAAGAAGAAAAAAATGAGGATTTGCGCAAATTGAGCAAATCTTTTAGAACCCAGCAGACTCTCTGATCAGTCTGTACATAAAAACAGTGTAATCAGATGTATCACCACTGCTCCAAGACATGGAAATTGATACAGCAGCTCTGTTCAAGGCTCAAGTCAGCCATAAAAAAGAACTGAGTTATTTCTACTAACAGATTTAACAGAGAAGACACCATCTCTAGGACAAAAAACTAAAATACCAAACTGAAATAGAGCAACACATCTAAGCCTTACACCACCCAGAGCCAGAGTCAGATTCCCTTCAGGTAATCAGTCTGTGAAACTTTGGAGATTGTTTTTTTCCTCCTTAGTTTTTACCTTTATTTGTATAATCTGATTTTTATTTTTAATTTTGTCATTAAACCCAAACACACAATAATTATTTAGTGTTCAAAAAAATCTTTGCATTACTATACAAACGTTTTTTTGTTTTGAGCCATGGTTCCACCTTTGTCCATTGTGTGATCAGATGACAGGCTCCTACCAACTGCAATGCAAAGCTTAAAATACAATTTTGTGAAAGGGGCTAGTGGAGTCTTCTCTGTAGTGATCGCTCCATGTTTGGCATTTATTTATAAACTACCATTCATTTAGCAATCAAAGTAGTTCTTGGGAAACCAAAGGAAACATAAACTAACAAAAAACTCCAAGCACAAAAAGAAAAAAACTCAGAATGTTTCCATACTGAATTCAAAATTGTGCATTGCACATTTTTATTTGAAAAGACCACCTGCATGCAAAAAATAAATAAATAAATAAAAATCCATGACTTTTGGTTTCCCAACACCTTTACACAAACAAGCTGTTTTTTAACCATTGATTAACAAACCAGAATCAACTGCCATTGGCCATTGGCTTCATCAGGTCGTGATCTGCAGCTCTCACTGGAACGGTTCGCAGCCGAGAAGTGAAGTGGCCGGGATGAGGATCAGTGCCTCCAAATCCGAGGCCATGGTCTTGAGCCGGAAAAGGGTAGAGTGCCTTCTCTGGGTCAGGGGGTTCGTCCTGCCCCAAGTGGAGGAGTTTAAGTATCTTGGGATCTTGTTCACGAATGAGGGAAGAAGAGAGCAGGAGATCGACAGGCAGATTGGTGAAGCATCTGCCGTGAAGCGGGCGCTGTACTGGTCCGTCATGTTAAAGAGAGAGCTGAGTCACAAAGCGAAGCTCTCGATTTACCAATCGATCTATGTTCCCACCCTCATGACTGAAAGAACGAGATCACAGATACAAGCAGCCGAAATGGGTTTCCTCCGCAGGGTGGCTGGGCTCTCGCTTAGAGATAGGGTGAGAAACTCGGTCATCCGGGAGGGACTCAGAGTAGAGCCGCTGCTCCTTCACGTTGAGAGGAGCCCGTTGTGGCTCGGGCATGTGGTCAGGAAGCCTCCTGGACGCTTCCCTGGTGAGGTGTTCCAGGCCCCGGTGGGATGTGGAGGGACTATGTCTCTTGACTGGCCTGGGAACGCCTTGGGATTCCCCCAGAGGAGCTGGAAGAAGTGGCTGGGGAGAGGGAAGTCTGAGCCTCCCTTCTGAAGCTGCTGCCCCCACGACCCGACCCCGGATAAGCGGAAGAAAATGGATGGATGGATGGATGGATGGATGGATGGATGGATGGATGGATGGATGGATGGATGGATGGATGGATGGATGGATGGATGGATGGGATGGATGAATGGAATGAACTGCCATTAAAACAAAAATTTTCATTTAGTTGTTAAATAAAGAGTCCAGAACACACACATTATTATACCAGGCCCTTTCCAGGCAACAGCAAGTTAACATTCATAAATCAGACTTTTTTTTCTGAACCACCAGAAATATTTCTCCTTTTGATCAGGCAGCAGCCAAATCTGCTTATGTTCGGTTGCAAGCGTTGCTAACAGTGTGAGGTGAAGTGATTGATCACAAAAAAATAATGAACTGATTAACTGAGCAGAAACTCAAAAACACTTGGTGATAAAAAGTTGAGTGCATACAAGGTCATTTCCATTTTCAGATGATAAGGAAACTCTCTTATTCTGCTCAATATTACCGGCAGTAGAAGCGAGGATGCATGTTTCCACCTCCAATCTGATGGACGGGCCTCTGATCTGGATCGACCCAAAGAGTTTTCAGATGAGTCTTATCTGTTCAGATCAACTCTGGTGAAGCAAACGTTTTCTTTAGTGCATCTGATGTTGTAGCTTCCACAGGTTTCCATACACAGCAACCATCTGCTCTTTTTGTGACTCAGGCCCACAGCTCATCCCTAAGCTAGCTCAGGTCTAAAGAAGAAGCAATCTTCAGATATGCAATATTAGTATTTTCTTTGTGTGCCTCATGGTGCCTCAAATACATTAAATTGTCCACTTAAGGAAGAGGAATCTTCTGAGCTGTCCATGAAACAAACTTAAAACATACCATGTAGTTTATTTCAGTGGATCCTAAATAATTTGCTGATATTTTTTAATGTAACTCCAAATCAGTCGCAGAAAATTCTCCTGATTGAAATTTTTTCCTAGACCCGTGTTTCCCAACCCTGGTCCTTGTGGCACACTACCCTGCATGTTTTAGGAGTTTCCCTACTTTAATGCAAATCATTCAGCTGACTGCAGTTCAGCAAACACCTGTTAATTGAAATCAACTGTGCTGAAGCAAAGAAACAGCTAAAACATGCAGGGCAGTGTGCCACAAGGACCAGAGTTGGGAAACACTGTCGTAGACCATATCTAAAACATTTGAAAGAGCTTGGGAAGCTGAAAATGCTTCCGATGCTATTTGACAAGCAATTGCAAACAAACCCATGCAGGATTGCCCCAATAGCAAAGATAAGGAAGACCGTGGATGTTAGCTTCTACAGTAGTACTGGGGTGGTTTACACTGTATGTATTGATGCATATTAAAATTGCAGTATATAATTTTATAAAGAAATGTGTTTCATACATATTTGTTGAAATTTTGATTATGTTGTGACAGAACAATATAAAAGACAGGTGTGAAAAAAATCAAGCTCTTCTGCCTTTTCCTACAAAAATATACCACTCAGTCAGAAACAACCAGTCAGAGTCAGGGGGAGGGTCTTAGTGCTGTCAATCCCTTCATGTAGGTGCCACTCACATCCTACCCCTTGCTCTCTGCTGTGCTACAGCTCCTTCCCCACAGTGAAGAATGCCATGAATGCTAAGGCTAGCTAGCATGGTTACTGATGACGGCATACAAACAGTTTTGCTGTAATGCTGAGGTTACTCAGGCATGTCCGATCATCTTCATTAAGGGCAACATTAACATTAGCTACTTGCACTCAGACATCTGATATTTGCTTATTTTAACACTAGTTTAGATTACACTTGTACATCCCAGATTGCAACTTAGTGCAATGCTTCATGTACTAGAAACGAAAGAAAAAAAAAAAGTCAGTCCTTTTCTTGATCTGACATGGGTTAATGTCAGCTGAGAGGAAAGCATCCAGCTGAGCAGACAAACATGCAGCTGAAGGTTTGCTGTGTTTCGCGGTGGAGCAAAAGGAGGTATTTTATATGGATGTAAGATTAAAGGTCATGAAAAAGTATGAAAATGCTTCTCCTCAAGTTTTGGCTAATCATCCTTCCACAGCTGTGAGCTAAAGGAGTCAGCAGCCCTGTCAGATCACTGTTGTCACAGCGTGTCGTCTCCCACTTTGCAGTGACAGAGCATTACCCACCCAGCCTCTAATCCCCTTCAGCAAAGTTTGTGGTAAGCTGACGGCATGGAAGAAGATAAATAAGGATTTTCTTTTTTTCTTTTTTTGCCCTGAAATAAAAAAAAAAAGAAAAAAGAAGTTGCTTAGCCCTTTGCAGCTTCAGATAGAATTTCCTGACAGGTAACATGCACACAAAGCAGAAATAATCGAACCTAGTGAAACTAAACAAAAACCTTCCAGCCTCTTCCTTCAGTGAAGAGTTAAGTTAGCAACAAATCTGTAAGCAAAGAAACTTTGCACACTCTGAGTAGAGACTGAGGACGTCAGTGACAAATGTCTAGCATTAACTTTGCTGTTTATGTTTCCCACAGAGGATGTGAAATAACCCTATTAAATCAAGTACTCACTTGGCCATTAATCTCAATGCAGCTGACTAGTCCCTCAAAGCTAATGGGGTTTAGAATTTGCATGAGGCGAGTTTACCCACAAAGCTTCGCCTAAGAGGATTGCTGTTCAGACAGAGAGCTTATTGTCACACTTGTTCATAGACACGGATTAACGATACCCGGCCCAAAGAACTCCAGGAACTGTTGCAGCAACTCATAAGTTCTCCTTCACTGGCTCAGATATCCATCACAGAGACAGACATTCAGCCTGCATGATACACGGCAATATCGCCAGCTTTTGTCTACAAGATACCACAACATGTCAAGCCCCCTGCTATAATGAATTATAATGAAAGTTCTTGTTACCAAAATATATGTTTGCGTTAGTTTTGAAACTTCCAGAGTCAACTTTTTCAATTCACACACATTCTCATTTCAAACAATTCCTCATTCCTGAATACAAAGTATTTATTTTTCTGTCATATCATCAAAGCCTGCCTGATTTCTGGGTCTGTATTGTCAGTGGAGCTTTTTACGTGATTTGAATAAGCTACTTTCAGTGTGAGCATATCTGCTGTGTTTCATAGAGACTAAAGCAGCTTTGCAGGCTAAATATAACATAGATCCACTGCATTAATTCTTCATAGTTACTGGAAGCAGAGAGATGCTGTAAATGTGGCTTACAGTAGAACCATAACTAAAAGTCAGGTGGAAAACAGCAGCAGAAAAATGCAGAAGTTCTGACATAGTTTGATCAAAACATATTTCTCTCGATCAGGTTACACATTAAAGTATGTTGAAGCACATGCAGGAACAATAATACAGTGTCTGATAATGATGTAGCATTTGCAATTGATATTCTGGTTTTGGTTATTTTAATGATAATAAAGCCAATGGTAATAACTAGCCAATGATATAATAAAATATGTTATTGTGGAGTATCATATAAGTGTATTTAAAAAGTTAATAACTGCAGCTAATAAAACAGGACTGTATTCCTTGGAATAAAAATATGTATTTTTCAGTTTTTGTGCCATGATATGTTTAGACAAGCATATATATATGCATATAATTACTTTAAAGTCCATTTGGCAATTATATGATTTTGCAGAATTTCTTAGAATTCAGGTCATGTGACCACATTTGACACACTTATGCATTCTTCAAGGAAGAATTTAGTGTTCCACCAATGATCTTATAAACAGTCAATGACATGACAGCACCTTAGATTAATGACAAATGTTAATACATCACTGGCTTTATTACAACTAAAATACCTGCTTAATATGTTATAAGCAGGTATTAAATTGTTGGTTGACAGTGCTTTTTTTTAAAATGGAGGCAACTACAAAAAAAAAAAAAAAAAAAAAAAGCATTTAATCCATTTACTGTGACTGTCACACAGGGATTTCTCTTAAGGTATTAGATGGGTACAGTGAACGCAGAACTGCAAATACATTCATCAGTTAGAATATTTATTTTATTTATTTTGTGTATTAAGTCCCTCAGTGTATAACATCAGTTTTTCCAGCAAGATCTGTCCAATAAGTCAATACCAATTTAAGATGCAAGGGAGTCTGAAAAAAAAATGCATGAAGAACTACAGGGCAAAAAGTGATGAAGCAAAGTGGACTGTTTTCTTGAGGAAAAAGAAGTAAAACAAATTACCAGCAAAAAACAGGAGTTGCAACTCATCTACAAATTCTTAAAAACCTGCAATAATCATCTCCATTATCCTGTAACTAGGTCAAAATCTACTGTTTCTCAGAGACCCAATCAGAGGCCTTATATGATACTTAACACCAAACTTCCTGTCCCACCTCCTCTTCATCTATCTTAGCAGGTTTGTCTTTTGAAAAATATGGGAGAATTCTTCTGCCATAATCCAAGAGCACACATTTTCAGTCTGAAAGCAGGATTTTATGACTTTTGTTCTCAAAACTTTTAATACCTTTGCATACATTTTTATCTTCAATTCCACAGCGGGGAATCAAACCAGATACTCTGCATATGGTGTGTCTTCTCACCATTGAGCCACATAGTGCCCCTGAAGTCCCAATTTTAAGCATAATTTGCATATTACTGAGTAAATTATTATTTTTCTATAAATTATTAATTGTTTATAATTGCCTCCAATTTCTTCTTATGATCAGGTTATCAGACATAAAGTTATCAAACTAACTTTAGCCATGATGCATCGCATGACAGAATCCTAACCAATACACGAACAATCTCAGCCTGGTAGCTTTCACTTCCTGAGTCTTTCTGAAATAAATCAATACGGTCTATAAAACACAAACAAAAAAACTAATATTTCCTAAGTAATAAGTTGATAGAAATATATTGATCACTGTATATAGAGTGGATTAAGAAAAGTGTCATGATGATGAAACTAGGAAAAGTTGAATTAATTGCCACAGAGAATCAACGTGTTTGATCAAAGCTTATTTACATCCTCATCATTAGTGTAATTTGTCAGGGTTTTCGCCATTCTGATCATTTTACTACGTCATCTACTTCACAATAGTTATTAATAATTCTTATAATGCTCAACTGTCAGCATTTTGCTGTGGTTGCCTTCTTCTATAAACTTGTTTTTTTTTTTGACAAAACAAACAACAAAAAATGGAGAAAAGGCAAAAACCGAAGAGCTGGAGGTTCTCCTCAGTACTTCTAACATTTTGTCATGTTAGAGGATACATTTTTTTATGTTACTTTGGTAAAATTATGAAAAAAAAAATTGAATTCCAAAACTTCTAGGAATTTTTCCAAAATCACATCACAATGAGCTACTTTTAATCTGGTCCCAGGTCTTTATCTTCCTTGACTCTTTGCTTTACTGTATGTGTAATCTGGCGTGGGTAGTAGGAAGTATAGGGCCTCATTTTCAGGTAGATGTGTATAATTAGCACAGTTTAGGACTATGCACACACTCCCCAAATGACTGTGTAAACAAGATGTGAGGGCATAAGTCCTATAGAACCTAGTGTCAGTTATTGCATTATTTAGAATGCCGTAAAGAACCGGCCTATTGATTTCCAAGCTGAAGTGGCTCCCTGGTTATTTCTGTCATTGTCACCCTCATTAAACTGATGTATGGCACACACCATCTTTCTTTCTGCCTCCTCTTCTGCTGCTCTCCATTCCTCTTTCATTTGCTGTCTACCTTATTATGTGTTGAACTCTACTAGGCAGATTTACTATGGTTTTGTGCCAGTTACAAAGTCCAGTCTGGTATAAGTATATGAGCACTGGTACTTTTTTTTAGCTGCATTGATGAAGTGCCATCTGAGAGATGCCGACACAATCATCTTTGTGTATGAATGAGAGTTTTCTTTTCAAAAAACAGAAGTTGGGGAAGAATTTAGAAAGGCAGAGTAGAGCAGCTGTGGACCAGCAGGAAAAAGTGCTTATCTGCCAACTGGAAGGCTGGGATTTTAGTTTCTCCCCTCACCACACGTTGAAGTGTCCTTGGGCAAGACACCAGGCCCCACATTGTATGTCTGTGTGTGAAAGGGTGACTTGTAGTGTGGCTTGTACTTGGTCAGAGGTGCTACACTCAACAAATCCCTTCATTTATCATTTTTTAAAGTTTCCTGCAGTCAAAATTAGTGAATTGTAATGACATTTAACTTTAACTTTTATTTAAGTTTTGTCACTGAATACATTTTTACTCTGTGTAGGTCTTCATCAGACAAACCAAGATGTAAAAGCTGGTTCCTGTACTTGCTCTCATTCAACAGAAAAAAAAATACACACACACACACACGCACACACACACACACACACACACACACACACATATATATATATATATATATATATATATATATATATATATATATATATATATATATATATATGTGTTGCCTGTGTGTTTGAAATCCTTTAAAACACATTCCTTTAGTGTTCCAAATTTTTGTTGAGGTTGATAGGAATCACATTGATATGGACTGTGCTGCAGATAAAACATCCAAGCTGCCTTCTATAAATGTTGGGACTCAATGCATTATCAGGTCTTTTTATAAAAGACCTTGAACTGTGTGTACTCCTGTTAAACTGGCAGGATTTTTTCATCCAAAAACTGTGAACAAACATTTTTTTATAGCCAAAGAGCCAGATTAGTCCATCACATTACAACATTTTACTAGTAATTGTTGGATGCCCTGTCTTTTAAATGTTCTTTTGATGATCACAGTGGTAGGTCAAAGGGACGTAGTTTATCATTGTAAATCACGTTAGTCGTCATGTTCATCATGTTAAACAAATACTTAGCAGTGTTTACAAATCATGTTTTAAACTCTGGAGAAGATTTTTTATGAAGCAATGCATTCTGTCCCATTTTTATGGCTGCTTTTCATGCTCCATCCATTTCATTTTTGCACCAGATAGTAGAAGATACTCCTAAATATAAAAAACTCCACCTACATACATGGAATCCAGAAGGTAGGAGATATTTGCACCATCTTTCCCACTTTTTACCAATAAACCCAACAGATGCAGAAAGTGATCAGAGATAAACATAAAGGAGGAAGCACAATCTAATTTGCAATCTGACTTAGTGATTTCAGCCTCTGGTCACTTATCCATGAAGTTACAAAAATAAGCCCTGAAAGTTTATAATATTTATATTGAATATTTCCCCAATCATAAGTTCTACCATACCTGCAGCATATCTTAATTTTTACCACTATCCATTACTTGGCAGATATATGTCAAGATCTCTAACATCTGATTTACACCAGCTGGTACAGCATGGTCAGTTATTAGTGTTGCCTCTCTCCTTACTGAGCAAATGTCTTCTCTCTGAATAAATATCGCGGACTACAGAAAAGAGGTACAACATCTTGTGGACTGGTGCAGAATAAACAACCTGCTACTGAATGTCGACAAAAGAGATCACTGTCTTCTTCAGAAGGTCTCGACCGAACCACACACCTCTCCTCATTAACGACAAAGCAGTGGAGATTGTCAGCAGCACTAAGTTTTATATATTTAGCAATACATTATTATTTGTTTATTATGTAATTATAGGCAGACTTGTGTTTCTATGTGTGCTCCGGTGGCCAAGTGATGACATTTCATTGCCAATCTTACTTATGTTTCTTTGTGCAATGACAATAAAATAAGTCTAAGTCTAAAATATCTCAAATAACACCTTAGTTAATGAGCATGGCGCTGTTGGGATAGCCCCATGTATAAAGGAGAAAATACAGATTCAGGTACAAATGTATTTTACATTGCTTAATAATTCTGACTCCTGCTCTCAGAGTAATTACAGTTTGGATGTCTGCCAAACTATCCGACCTGTGTAATGTAAACTGCAACATCAGTGGTAGTCCACTACTCTCATCCAGATGCTTCTGTGACCAACAATTTGGACTGTAGATTGTTGTAATCACTGACTATTCAGAGGATTATTTACACATTAAGATAAAACTTCCAGTAAGAGGGAACAAAGACTTGACGAAGAACAGCAGTTCTAGAGCCTCCAGCTCCTGATGATGGCAGTTCTTTCTTCTGACTCAACAGAAACATATGAAGGCCAAATGTTCAATGGAACTCTCTGAATTTTGGTAGAGTCCAGTGTCAGTAGTGGAAATAGAACTTGATATAATGAAACATGCTTGGCAAGTGCAAATTTTGTGTTTTTTTGGTGAAATGTCGGTCAACCAATAAGCTTGGCATTAATATAAAACTACACATTGGACTTGAATGTAAGACAGATGAGTCAACCACATGTTTGACCCAGTACCACATAGAAAAAGGTTACACAAAAAACAGAATCCAGACAGGAGCTGCCACCTTAGTGTCAAGCCCACCCACCTAGTCTGGGACACCTGGAAACACCCCCTCCCCCATCCTAAACTGCACATAGTCAATCATCCGACTGTAAAACATTTTTCGCTCAACAGCGTCTTTTCTGTCTTCATAAAATGGTAAAATTCAACGCAGACAGAACTCTGATGTGTACAAGTTACAAATTGTATGTTGAATCAATTTGACTCCTGATTTGTTGGTGTGGAAATCTTGGTGTAAGAGACAAAATTGTGAATGTCAGTAGTAAAATCACAGGTGCTCCTGACTGGCCTGTATAACTTTCACACTTTGAAAAAAGCTAATTCCATTCTGTCAGTGATCTCTGTCTCCACTCACCTTTTTCCCATTGAATCATTCTTTAGATTCCCTTCTATTTGGAGCAATAGGTATCAGCATTCACTTATTTCTAGTGTTGCCTCTCTCCTTACTGTAGGCAGGGAGAGGAGTTGTTAGTCTTTTTGTTGATGGAAAAAAATATATTTTAACCACTCAGTTTAAATGGTGTGTTCTTATTGACAGATTATTTTTTAAGAATTTATTCACCTTATTCATTTATTCACTCACCATACAGTCATCTATTTTTGATTAACACATTTTGTGTTTTAACCTCCATTGGGTGAAGCAGGGGAGTTTAGTGCCACACCCTCTATCTAAACATTAACTGTTGGGTGTGTTCTTGTTTTTGTTATTATTGTGACCTGCCCCAATGGGCAAAATGAATTGCCCATTGGGACATTAATAAAGACCTGAGTTTTGACTTTCCTATAAGTGAAATTCAGCATGAATATATCCTGCTTTAATGATCATTTATGCAATGAGACTGAGATTAATAATCATCTTCTCAATTTTAACAATTATTGTGGAAATGATGTTATAAATTGCATAATATGCAAGGCGACAGTAAGTTCCACAGTAGTGAGAAAAGTTGCTTACTCCTGCTTATAAAACCAGCTTAACAAACACAGTGAGGCGGCCGTTTCACTGAGATTAAAGTGTGTCTAAAATCCAAATGTTTGATGGAATGAGCTAAGTGTGAAACTTATTATGGCTGTGCTGAGACAAGACTGTGCTGGGCTGAACTCAACTAGTAACAGCATTTTCCTCCAGTAGGAATAATAATACTTAGTGTTTCTCCCGTCCTACACAAACACAAAGATTTGTTGTAATCCTGCCTCATCTGCTAAAACAAATTTTGGTCTATTTTCATAAACATGAAGTGCTGCTAATCTGAGATCTGAGTAAATACAGAAGCAGTCAAATCCTGCTTGAAATACATGCAGCAAAAAAGCGTAAAGGAGAAATATGCAGCCAGTACAGCCTACAAAATTGTATTGAAATGAATGAAGTTAAAATGTAGCCAGACATACATTAATGATGTATCTGTAGATTATGTAATATTACTGTTTTACCCTAATGTTGGTTTGAAATGTACTGTAAGAATTGGAGAAGGTGTGGCTCTAATCAACATGTTTGTCATGAATGATTAACATTACATTGTGTGTATACGTTTACTTGGTTTTGATTTTGCAATGTTTGCTATTACTCTCCTGAGTAAACGAGTCAGTAAGATGAACTTGTATTTAAAGAATTTATGCAGTACTATTGTTTTCGTTGTACCCATTTTACGGCTGCACAAAGTTTATTATGAATGTATGGTGATTGAACTAGAATTGTGCCCAAAGACCAATAATAAATGGAGGATAAATCAGAATAACACGTCATCTGGCAAATCTGCTGTTAAAATATGTTTATAATATATTTTTCAAAATACTTTAGAATGTGCTTAGGTTAATCAGAAAAAGTTAGCTTTTTCTATCAAGATTAAGAGATATACAATTTCATTTTTGTTTGGGAAACAGTGGATGAGTGGGTGGAGTCATCTTGGAAGCAGAAGGTTGTAGGTTTGATTTCAGCTTTTGCATTTCAATGTGCCACTGGACATGGCACTTTACCCCACGTTGCCTTGTGATCTGGTTATTGGTTTGAGTGCAGCTGGGTGCACATGACTCTGATGTAAAGTGTTTTGAGTGTGTAACAGTTTGGGCTTTGCAGCCAACTGCGGCTACAAGAGCAGCATCAGAAGATGATTCTTTAAGGAGCCTGAGGTGTGAATGAAGACACAAAGCAATGGTTTTTGTTTTAGTTTTGGTGTATATTTTAGTGATTTGGGAAAAAACAAAAAAACAACACAATTACAAATGCACAATGAGAGACATATTAACTCAAAATAAATCAATTCCAAGATCATGAAGTTCTTGTCCTTTTTCCTTAGCTCGCCATCCTTAGATCCAGTAGAGGATCTGATCCATCAAAAGAAAAAAAAAAAACAACAACCTAAAAGGCCAGAGAACCCATTAAGTGTTTTATCAAACAATGTACAAACATACAAATGCAATAAATATTAAATGCAAATGCAATTATTGAATTCTTAAATAAACATTTCAATCAGGTTAAATTAACCATAATTTAAATAAACAAAAATAATCATATTTCAAACTAATCAATTTAAAGCTGAAATCAAAGTTCACTTTCAAAATATCAGTCAAGGAAAAGAAAAGAAATTAACTCAAATAGTCAAGCAGAGTGGGGAAAAGAAAAAAAAAATAAGTAAATTAAATAAATATACTGTGCAATATCAACTTAAATGTAGCTACATCCTATTTGAATAAATTTCATTACAAAAGTGCCAGAGCTTGCACAAAACCAACGATCATGTTACCTTTGGGCAGAGAGTGGGGTACTAGACTGCGATCAGCTGTGACAATCTTGGTGACGGCCCAGCCAAACAGCCAGTCACAATCACAGTGGAACAGGTGATGTAGTTCAACTGTGTGCTGGAGGCGGGGCTTTAAATAAGTTGCAGAGTTTGGGGCAAAACAGTAAGTGAGCCCGCAAAAATAAAAGTCTTTATTAATTGACTAATTGTGGGTTACAAGTGGAACATATTACTGGAAAAATTATGTATATTCACAAAGGATGGAAGACTTATAAAATGAATAATATAAATAAAACATCAGCAAAGTTTAATAGTAGTTCTGAAAGAAATATCTACCTACATTGCCAGAGAGTTAAACAAGGTTAGCTATCAAACCAACAGAAGGCAGTTTATTAATTATACATGGTAGTAAGCTTTCTGATATTACCTTTAAGGAGTTATAATATATGGCGTTCATGTGGTTGCCATTATGGTCTGGATTTTTTGTTACTTGTTCATTTCTCTTCCTTGGCCAACTGACTGACAGATTACAGCAGAAGTGAAGGAGACAGATAACCATAAGAAACATTCCATTAAATGGAATTTAAACTGCAGGTCCAGAAAGTTGCAATATATTTAATGTTTTAAAACATGGACATAAAACTATTGGAAACTCTTGAAAACATATTAATTTATTTTTTTTATGTGCTGGATACTAATACACCGATTACCTAAAGCATTATCAGAGTCTTGGTGACATGTAAAACACTGCAGTAAATAGCATCAAAGGTACCATATCAGTGGTTCTTAACCTTTTTTGAGGTACCGAACCCACCAGTTTCATATGCACATTCACTTCTGTAGTGATAAATAAAATATTATTTTTTCCCCCAAATTCAAAACATAGGGGTGACCCAACTAGGGTCTAGTTGGGTCACCCCAAGATCACTAAGTCTTCTTAAAAGGTAGAGTCTCTGAGAGTCTCTGAAAATGTGTTTTTCATAGCAAATACCTCACTCTTTACCAACTGAATTATACTTCAAATTGCCACTGTTAAGGACCTAAAATTGTAGCCAACAGTTCAGTTCAGATGAACTGAAGAGTTCAGTTCTTCTGAGTGACTCCTGCTGCACTCAGGTGAACACATCCATCCATCCATCCATCCATTTTCTTCCGCTTATCCGGGGTCGGGTCGCGGGGGCAGCAGCTTCAGAAGGGAGGCTCAGACTTCCCTCTCCCCAGCCACTTGTTCCAGCTCCTCTGGAGGAAACCCAAGGCGTTCCCAGGCCAGCTGAGAGACATCATCCCTCCAGCGTGTCCTGTCTCTTCCCCGGGGCCTCCTCCCTGTGGGATGTGCCTGGAACACCTCACCAGGGAGGCGTCCAGGAGGCATCCTTACCAGATGCCCGAGCCACCTCAACTGGCTCCTCTCGACATGGAGGAGCAGCGGCTCTACTCTGAGTCCCTACCGGATGACCGAGCTTCTCACCCTATCTCTAAGGGAGAGCCCAGCCACCCTGCGGAGGAAACCCATTTCGGCCGCTTGTATCTGTGATCTCGTTCTTTCAATCATGACCCATGATTGAAAGATCTACGAGGGTGGGAACGTAGATCGACCAGTAAATTGAGAGCTTCGCTTTTTGATTCGGCTCTCTCTTCACCACGACGGACAGGTACAGCGCCCACTTCACGGCGGACGCTGCACCAATCTGCCTGTCGATCTCCCGCTCTCTTCTTCCCTCATTCATGAACAAGATCCCGAGATACTTAAACTCCTCCACTTGAGGCAGGACGAACCCCCTGACCCACAGTCAGGCAATAAAACCAGACAACAATCCACTTCACAACAAGCTTGTTTCTTTTATTTTCTGCTACTGTCATGTCGAGTCACTTTAGGGTTGACCATCAATTGCAGAGCCTCAGTACCAGGTCCTCACCACAGGGGCATTGATCTATCATGCTGTTTTATGAATAGAGCTCTTTGCTCCACTGGGTTACCATTTTACTAGCCCAGAAGAAGATAAAAGACAATCAATATTTTATGCAAGCAGTGATATCTTCTATTGAACATGAGGAAGAAAAAAAGCTTCCCACCTCAGAGCAACATGAGAGTATAATTACTTTGGTTCAGTCTAAAGTACTGAACCAAAATGAGAGCCGTTTAATAATGAGGAATTTCAAATCAATTTAAATACAAAGTTTAGGGTGAATTAAGAGTTACTTTTAAAAATTAGGTGAATATATCCAAGGTTTCATCTTCATAATTATGCACAATTATCAAGTATTATGACTTCGCCTGTCCCAGATTAGAAACAGTCATGTTTTGCAGCCATAAATTATAGCAAAAATTTTTTGTTTTCTAATTTCTAAGTATACCAAAAAAAAAATCATAAATGTGGCTACCATTCTTGGAACTTTAATTAGAAGGAAAAGGAATGACATGAATAGGTAATTCACTGATGGTAAATGGAACATCACCTCCTAAAGGTGACCTTGTTGAACAGGAGAATTCACTCCTTAAATCAATTGTCTCTAACTTAAATACTCTGCATGCTTTTTCTAGCAATGGCTAATTCTTCTGAGTTCACTCAACAGGTCTACATGATCAACTCTGACCTTTTGAGAAAGATGGTGTAGTGACTCATGTTTAAAATTTCTGTCCCATATTTTTTGCTTTGGGCAAATATAAAAAAAATATAAAAAGAAAATATTATTTATTTATTTACTTATTTTTATTTTTTTTACCACAGCTCTTCACCAAAGCATCACTTTTAATTATCTGTTCTTTTTACATCAGGAAGTCAAAAATCTAGCATCATGCTTACCGCTGAAGATTAACAAGAATTATTCTGGTCAGATGGAATTGACCAGAATATGGTGGGTTCTAATCTGATCCTGATATCTGAGTTTACATGTCACCTGATAATGATATTTTCTGATCCACAACTTAAGTTACTTAAAGAGTTGTTTTCACTCATGGGAATATGGTCGTTTATTCAATTGTACTATTCTTCCATTACTTATGAATAGAAAGTCAACATATTTAAACCCCTCAGCTTGAGGCAGAGGTTGACCTCTGACCTAAAAGGAGCAGCCCATCTTTTCCGTGTGGCAAGACCAAACAAGTAGTTTGGAGAATTTCAATTCTGTTCTGACAAATGCACTAAAACAACTGAGTAAAACTGTAATTCTCCTCTTCTCTGCCTTAATTACATTGAAAGTACAGAAATCCGCTACCAAC
>NW_015113668.1:127931-139191 GCF_001443285.1 Poecilia latipinna | reverse complement strand
CAACACTGTAAAATACTATACATTTTGCATGGGATGTTTACTTATTTATAACATTTTATTACGTCAAGCTACTTTTTGATAGTCTACCACATAAAATTTCATTAAAATGCATTGGAGTTTGCAGTTGTAATGTGACAAAATGTACAAGGGGTGTGAATACTTCTTCTGCATATTCTACACGGCAAAAAACTTTACTGCTTTGACCAGAGCCCCAGATGAGTCAAGATTTTATACCATTCACTCAGTAAAATAAATTATTTCAGCTTTAATATCTTCAGGAAACTGAAGATATTATATATAGGGATATATCAACCCTACAGCAGAACATAAATAATTATTTTTCTGCATAAGCCAGATAGAGACAAAATTCATGACCATATCATTTAAGTACCTGTTCAACATTTATGTCATGTCACCTTATCATTTAATGACATGCATAGAACTCAAAAGGGTCTGGGCAATATAAGCAATTCAGAATGCAATCTTAGGTATATCACACCTTAGAAAATGCCAAAGCTTTTGTGTGGTTATTCCATATGAGCACTACACAACCTGTCTTTATAAGTAAAGCAGTAAAAAAGCAATACGTGCAAGCTCTATTCTTCAACTGAACAACTGTAACATTTCAATGCAAAACAAAAAGTGAAAAGGTTAATATTCTAATAAAGGGATGGGAGTGATTTGTTCTTATAGCTCTTACCAAAGAGGTAGGTTTCATTTTCTTGCTGAAACAGCAATAATGAGGATGAGGATGGCGAGGATCAAGGCTCCGGCCAACAGAAGGTAACACTTTCTTTTTCTCAACTGCCTCTGTAGACCAAAAGAAGCATATTTCATCATTAGAACATAATAAGCATCTTACGTTTAAGAGGATATATGTAAACGTTCTAACATTACATTCCTATAATAGCATATGGAATCTGGTTGTCAGCTAATCCATGGGGGTCCAATATATTTTATAGTGGTATTTGTTTGATTATGTGACAGTTAAAGCAATGCAAGGATTATGGGGTGTTTGATGTAGAGAAGTAATGTAGGTGGGGTGGTTGTTTTCACATGGGGTCAAAACTGGAGGGAAATAAAAATAATATAGTAATGATAATACAGTTCACTTTTTAAATCAACCTGGAGAAAAATTACACAGAAATCTGAAAATACATTCAATAAAGCATCACCATAAATGAGTGCTGACTTTGCTCAACCTTTATAGAGATTTTGAGTCGGTGTGACCAACGGGATGTTTACAATATTTAGCCCCTCTATCACACACAGAAACACATATGTGTATGGTTTCAATTATTTGCTGCAACTGGGACGATATGATGGAAGTTTCTGTCCCAGTTTTTCTGTAAAGCTGTGCTTCGTAAATAGCAGCAGCAGTGCAGCTAGCTATGTGTTCCAGTATGAACGGACAAGAAGCAGCCAACAAGCAGCAGCTGAAAAAGCCCGCCATATTTCATTCATATTCCATTCACCCCTGATGGTCCTCTGAAAAACAAGGGAAACTCAGCATGGTCAAATATAAGTTGCCACAAAAAAATCACATGCTCTAAGGTTGGACCACCTTTAACTTTGACCATAGCACACAATGTAGCATTGTTTGACTAAACTTATGCAATGTCGCAAGATTTATTTCCATCTGGCATTGCTTTCATTTTTCAGCAAGACCATGTGTTGATGATGGGAGAGTCTGACCACTGTGCCAATCCTTCTCCAGAACATCCCAAGATTTTCAGTGGAGTCTGAACTCTCCATGTGGAAAAACAATACCTCAGATTCCCTGAATTAAATTAAGTAACATGAAATATACTTTGTAGTACATTAATTTATGAAATGTTACATTTAAGCAGTATTTTAACAGTTTATTTATTTGTTTACTTTTGATCCTTTATAGTTTAGAAAAGGGTTTTTAATTTCATTTTGGGCTGTATCAAAAATCTGAATGTTCTAAAAGGGCTGATTGTGCCACAATACATTAAGAAAACCAATTAAATTGTTAAAATACCAATAAATAGCTGTTCCTTCAGGATTTTGTGATTGTTTTAATGATTTTTAAAAATCAAAATTGCACATTCTGTGGTGCCAAATTAGAAATGTTTGATAGGAATTTTTACGATGTTTGCGCTAATGTATGATGATAAATGTGACGTTTTATTACTCAATGCTTTTAACCAATTTTAAGAAAATTTGCAGTAAAATAAGTAAAAAATGTGGAGATTTATCACCAGTGGGGAAACTGAGCTTCTAAAATTTGTCTCACAAAACAAATTAAATTAAAATTTTCATGTCAATTAGCTTCTGGTGTAAAAGTAAGAGCCATGTTAGCTGTGGTGTGCAGAACAATTGTAGGAAACATTGAAGAGCAGGGTTATGGGGATATTTCTATATTTTCCTTAGCTACTTGTCTCCTCGGGCGGTTACGATGTGTTGGAGCACAGAATCTATGTTGTTTTGAAACGCTTTTCTCCCATTTTTTTCCCAGCCTGTTTTCTGCTACAAAGGCAGCGAGAACAGCGGCGTTAGACCAGAGCCGAGGCTGGAGTCTTTAAATCCTGACGCGCTTCAAAGCACGGAGAGAGCAATTCATCTTCTTATCTGAGACTCAAAACAGGCTTTCTGTGTGGAAGAGAGAGGGAGAGAGGAGAAGAGCGAAGATGGAAAGAAAAAAAAATGCTGTCGAGTAATTTTCCGTTTAAACGTTCCACTCCACAACAATTTGCATAAGCAGCCCTGCGTCTGTGATAAGAAGATTGGTAATTTTCAAAGGCTCTGTGGGGATTGAGAATTAAAAGCCTTTCTCCACTATCTCCCCTCATGCAGCTGGCCACCACAGATTCCCCTGCCTCTCTCTCACATTTCCTCCTAAACTACTCCTTATAAACTTTCTCTTCCTCTCTCCCTTTTTTCCTGTTCTCCTCTTTCCTCCTTCCTCCCCACCCGCTCCTCTAATACATCCTTCCCTCTCTTTTTCATCCCAATGCTGCTGTTATTTGGGGAGTACACAAAAATAAATAAGGTAGATTTGGGAACAAGAAAGGGCTTAACATAACAAAGGAAGTGTTGCAGTATTTTTAAACTGGAATTTTACAGAGCGCTATGCGGACTAAGCGGGAGGACAAAGCAGCAAAAAGATGGGACGCTCTTATCACCAACAACTTAATCTTCCAGAGTGTGTCTCCTTAGTGCTGGCACTTCACGGCAGATGGGTGGCGCAAAATGTCAGAAGAAATACATACTTTCACAGTTTGAAAATCAAACTTAAATCCTCCAATGGGGATGTCTCATATGTTCTGGTATATCATAAGGTCAGATAGTTTTAAGAGATCTAAAACTGGTTGCCAAGTGATCTGATATGTTTACAGCTGATTTTTATATCGATATTGAATTTTCATCATTATCTAAAATATCAAAGGAAGGTGAATTATAATTTTGAACATTGTTGTCAGTTTGAGTGTCTGGTCCTACAGTGGATCTTTATCTGGTATATCACTTTTAACCGACTGACTTCCAAACTACAATCCACAAACAAGTGTTAATTTCTATTATTACAAGCCATATATTACCAATGTGAAAAGGATTCACCAGCCAGCTGTCTAGAATGGTGATGAAGTGGCTGATGAATTTGAGTTTTTCTGTTTCCAAAGGCACCTTGCAGTAACCAAGCTGGTCATGACTGCTGTCTGCTGTCTTTCTGTCTCTATTGAAAACATGTAGTGTAGGACGATCTGATGATACATCAACATTATGTTAGGCACAACCTCAAACTAAAGATCTGTGTTCCTGAGCCTTAAACTCAACCAGTCAACTACAGTGGTGTGTAAAAGAGCTTGATCCTTTCTGATTTCCTTTATTTATTCCATTATTTTTATTTTTTTGCAAGTTTGTCGCACTAAAACATTAAATCAAATTAAACATTAAAGATACATAACACAAAATGCAGATTCTAAATCTACATTTGACCACTCATCTTTGCAGAATATATGTCATTTAGTCACATTGGAGGGTTAAAAAAGCATGAACTGACTTTTCAAGTCCATGCCACAGCACCTCAATTGAAATGAAGATCCTTATCTGCCTTCTTATATGCAGAAGGCAAATAAGAAGCTCAAGAAGTACCAAAGAGGCCACAGGAAAGCTGTGGCAGCCCTACAGGAGGAAAGTGGTTATGGTAGAGATAAAAAGACTTCCACACTTTACCAAAATATTTGTGACTACTTAATGTCTTAACACGACATTTTACTGCAATAACACTGTGAATGCAGTTTATGGTACTGCCCAACTAATCAACTATCTCACTTATCTCTACATGTTGGAAATGCTTCCTCAGTCTCTAGGAGGGAAAAAAAATATTGTGTGACATGAGAAATGTCCTCATAATCCAGTAATGTAATGCAATGATAATGACCATAATATTCTTCTCTCTTTATCGCATTTGGTTGGGAAAATTGGAAGTCCATAAAATAAATAATATTTACAGCAGAACTGCCTCACTTGTAATCGGCTTATGTGCAATTTACATAAACCTCAGTGTCCCTTGCAGCCACCCTGATTATGATATTTAAGAGGAGCAGCAAATAAACATAGACTTCATGGCGAATTTTGGCATCATGAGGGAACGATATGCAATAATAATCATCAGCAATGCAGCAAAAACCTTAAACACCATCAGCATATTTGATGTTTTGCAGATTGGCTTTGGTAAAAAAAAAGTTCAACTTTTGCTAAGTTGCCACATAGAGCCATGCCCTGTGGTGTCCTCCAGAAAAGCTTAGATTTGACCTTTTACTGTTTATTATTATGGTTTTGGTTTAGTGATGTTTATTCCAGATCAATCCTACCAATTCAAAAATACTGATGTTTATGTGGTCAACATGTTAAAAATTATCATTTCAGAATGAACATAATGATGTTTTTACTCATGAATATTATATCACATTATATTTAGAAAAGGTTTTGAGATAATTCAAAGACTAATATTTTAACAAGGCTGTATGAACTTGTAAGCCACTGAACGCCACCAACAGAACCTGTGGAGTTTGGTGTCCATTAATTTTAGCCAGGATTTTCTAGAAGACAGTGGAGAAATCAATACGAACAGAAAAAGAAGCAGGTATTAGTATATATAGAAATTAGATATTTCAGTCTGAAATATGACAAAGTGTGACAAACATGAACGACACATGGTAAGTGCACTAAGTGATGCAGAACAGCAGATGTTAATGTGACTGAGGAAAAATGACATTTCTTAAGTCCTAAAGAATGAATAAAGCTGTTCCGTTTGGACGCGTCACAGATCAGTTTGGAAGTTTCTCTCCCTGACTTTGTGTGTCTGTCTTCGCCTTTGTTTTTATTTTTTTTTCCATTCAACTGGTCTGCCTCTGCAAAGACAGCGAACGTCTGGATTGGTGGAGAGCTAAATTGCTCGGTGTGAGCTCCGTCACGGCTCAGCTCTCCTTGAGATAATGAAATGACAATTAATGGGAAAGCTGTTGCTGTTCGCTCATTTGTTCGCTTGGAAGTGGAGCAGCAGCTTGGGAGGAAAGACAAGAGAGCACTGCTGTCAAGACGGGAGCTGGAGAGAGCTCAATAGTTGTTTTAATAGCACATATAGTGGGGTATTGGATGTCAATAATTTATGTAAATTAGGAGATGACTGAATAAACAGATCAGTTAAAAAACATTTTGTGTAATGGGCCACAGCCAGTGGATGTGTCTGTAGGGACAGCAAACAATGAATATCTGTAGATCTAAATCCAGCCCATCTGACAGTCAACAGGCAGGAGGCAGAGTAAACACATACACATGTTCACACAAGCACACACACACACACACACGCACACACACACACACACACACACACACACACACACACACACACACACACACACACACACACACACACACACACACACACAAACTCACACACACACACAAACACACACCCTTAAAGGTTATTTAAAGAAAAGAATGAACCTCTCCCACGTTTCAGGTTGTAAGAGGAGACGGGAGTAACTGGGGAAATCCGAGGCCTGGATGAGGAGACCGTGCCATCATTCAACCCACAAAGTCAGACCCTGTTTTTACTAAGAAACCTTCAAAATATAATGTTAACCTTACTGATTACTTCACCGCTGTACAGCAGCACATTGTGTTCACTATTCCTGTTGAATGACGATTGTACTTACTTTTAGAGGCCACGGTTCTTTTGCCACATATTTAGGATTTTTCTTTGGTTTTGGATTTTCTGTAGCATTTTCAACCTTATACGTTCCTATTTTTAATTTGTCATTATATTCCTTTGTCTCACAATTTGGGTCTTCCATCTTGCCAAACCTTTAAGTAAATATTTCAATTAAATAAATGAATTTAACGTCTTGTTCACACTGGGCAATAAGGGTTAATTAATTATTCCGTTTTTTTTTTTTTTTCATACCAAATCCGATTTTCAATCGACCTGAGATCAAAGTTCAGATAAACAAAACTTACAAAACAAGCTTATTAAACAAAATGAATGGCCTTTGTGGGTTACAATCACTTTGAACTATGTAGTTCTTGAACAAAAAATCACAATTTTCCAAAAATGAAATCTT
Organism: Poecilia latipinna; assembly: GCF_001443285.1. Lineage (NCBI taxonomy): Eukaryota > Metazoa > Chordata > Actinopteri > Cyprinodontiformes > Poeciliidae > Poecilia > Poecilia latipinna. Next base: position 132,601 of record NW_015113668.1, on the reverse strand, counting down.
TGAAATCAGTAAATTTGATTAATAAAACTGATTTATCGCCCAGCCCTGTCTGTTGTTATATCAGATAAGATTTTATTGTATCCTGTTATGAGATGTCAGTATCTTATCTGCAGTAAATAACTCTAAGGGTCCCATAAAATCAGATTTATTTTTCCTATATTTCTATTTTTTTTCTCTGAATTCCAATATTTCCACTTTTATTTTCTAATACCTAAATTTCAGAAGTAAATATCTAATAGTATTTATTCAAGTTATTATATAATGTTTACACAACTGAAAACAGAAACAAAATAAATTAAAGAATTTGTAATAAAAAAACCTAACAATTACCTTTCTTTATTCTTAACAAACATTTCTGCTGAAAAGAGAAAACTTTCTTGGTTTATATGACAATAAAGAAACTCCTTTTTTTAAAAAAAAAACACAGACTTAAACATGAATTTGTCTGAATTTGTATTCTGTTCAGTGTTTTGGACCAGTTGGATTTGGACTTTTTTCCCTCACCACTTTCAGCTTGATGTTGTTTTCAGGTGTTACAGAATGTTGACTTATTCTCTTATTTCTGCACATAAACATTCTGCATGTGTTCTGGTTTAAAACAAGACTGTATTTGTTTGCTGAACTGATAGAGTTTTACCAGACATTTATGGTTCAAATATGTGTCATTTTAACATGCTTAATAATATACTACAAGATTTGGAAGGATCTGTTTTATGGGGGGAAAATCCTGTAGACTTTGCCAGCTGTGGTTCTGAAACAGTCAAAATCTGCAATACTTAAATTTTAAGCATTCTGATTACTTCAAATTGTGACTATGAATTATCAACAATTAATAACTTCACACTGATTCTAAAAAATTCAGAATCATGTGAATTTTTAATTGATCTAATTTTATAGTAAAAGGTAGGACTGCTTCGTATTTTAAGGGATTACTGGGAATGTCTTTTAAACTATCGGCTGTCAGTGAATGCCTAGTTAAAGCAATATTTATTTTAAAAGTGTTGCTAGATCATACAACAAATATTAACTCAGTATTATACAAAAGAGCATGTTATAATTGGCTGTCTGTAGTATGTATCATTACAATATGCTTCAGTGTTTATTAATTTAAAAATGATTCATAATTTTGTGAAGGAGTAAGTCTTGGCTTACGTTTTGCTTTGCAGTGGTTCACATATTTCTGTACAAATAACAGAAAACATCAATGTAAACAACCTTCTAATGAAAATGTGATGGTGATATAAAGAGTCAGAACCAGAAACAGAAACATCTGAGAATGTAAATATATTAATGCATAAGCCTGCGTTGGCCAGCCACTAGTTGGAACAATAATCTGTCTTTCAGAGTGAATATACCAAATATGCTAACAGAGTTTCTACTTCAACTTCAAGAAATCTGCACTTAAAAACAAAAAACACTGACCTGTCCCTTTAAAACTTGATGCTAACAAGATGATTTTTCATGATCTTCTAGTAATTAAATTTGTTTGAGAAATAAAACTGGATTTATTCACTTTTAAAGCTTTTAAATTTAAATAAAGACTTAATGATTGTTATTTGCTATAACTAAGAGATTCAGATGAAATATATATAAATATAAATATTATGTATGAAAAGTACATTAGTTTTTCCCGTTTACCTGAACAAGGAGGTAGATGCAATGCGGTTCTGTAGATGTGTACTGCATTTAAAGAATTGTATACTTTATTAACCCTTTGACACTTCAGTCAATACATTATTTACCATAGCTAGAGGCTTACATAGCATAGACACATAGAGCACAGCCAACTGCTATAGTTCCAGAAAGAATGGCACAATTTACACATATTTCCTTGAACAGAAAGAGCAGAAGGAGACCCTAGGGCATCTTTTAAAACATCTCTCCAGAATGTGCTCTGAAGTGGAAATTTTAACCACCCCAATCCACAGAACAGAACAAAGAACATTCCTGCCTAATTTCTAACAGCAGTTGTTGCCTAATAACACATTTTACTCTAATTTAACGTACGTCTGGGCCAACACCGTAAATGTATAATTATTATCTCGGTAAAAGGCACTCATGTACCACAAATTATATATGTTGTTCTGTTATTCTGCAAGACTTAAGGCAAGTACTTTATGTTTCCTCTCTCTACGTATAATTCATTGAAGTAAATGTGGAAGCTAGTAAAAGATGACATGAAATTACATCATCTGTGCAATTATGCTGGGGGTGGTAGTGGGTGAGGTGTGGAGGGGGGGGGGTGATAAAGCTGTGTAATCAAGTGAGCTAAGTCTCTGTTTGCATGGGCGATCAGGCTAAGCTTCCTGAGGTTGCATTACAATGCAAATGCTCAGTACTGTACAGTTAGAACAAACAAAGATTATGCAAAGTAATGTGCAGTAGACCATAGTGCAGCACAGCTGATTGGTTACCTGATACTGATTGGCCTTGGCAAGCTCCTGATTGGCCGATTCCACATTAGATGATGTGGTCTGAATGTAGTCTTCAATACTGTCTGAAGCAAAACAAAGACAGTTTCAGTCACTTTCTATGCTACATCACTGTTGGCAAGCAGTAACACAACGTCACAGTGGTTGACTTTATACCCTAATAAATGTGTGTGTTAGTACCTCAGTGGGTTTAAAAACTTTTAAGCAGAAAAGAGCCATATTACTAAAATAAAATCAGGGTTAGATGGAAAAACCAGCAAACAATGAAATCTTTCATGTGTCCACTAATCCATCTTCTACCTGAGGTTTGACAGGTGTAAGGAAAATTCAATAAAGACCCAGGGATAAGACAACAATGTATACTTATTATGACCATACTCAACATGACATTTATTACTCCAAGGCTGAGTTACATGGTCTAAGTTCCATATATTATCAGCATATTGGACAATGTTGCATTCTCCCAAACTGAAGTGTTTTTCCTGTGATACATCAATAGTCCTCTTCACTCTTCCATCAGGCTCAGGGTTTGTTTAAACAGACGTGGAGTCACAAAAGTCAGCCATCCTAGAAAGACTGTTTGCATTCTGTCTCCACTTTGCAACCCTGCTTGATAATAATTTCACTAATGCTTTTAAAGTCAATTTAAAAAAATGCATTGCAATGAGCAGATGGTGGTGCATACATAAGCTAGAAACTGATACTCCACATTGCTAATAATAAGGAAAGAAAATACTCATCATGAGCTTGGATGCCTTTGCTTTTTTGGATTTATTTCATTTATTTTTCTGGGTAGGAATGAATATCTAAAAGGTTTTTTTTAACAAATCTAACTTTTATTTAAAAAAAAACATGTTTTTCACATATTTATTACGACTGTCACCATGTCATGTTATGAGACAGAGTCTGTGAAAAGAGAAAACTCTTCCACCTCCTCCCTGAGCTCACTCCCAAGTCCTGACCAAAAATAGACAATCAGAGCCCAGAGGTGGGCCTTAGTGCAATCAATCAACCGTATGTAATCGTTGCTGTGATCTGATAATGGAGAAACAACTTACCGTTACAGAAAAACAACTTCCCAGCCGTCATCAGTAGCTATGCTAACTATACTCAGCATTCATAGCAGGCTGTGCTGGCTGCAGCGTAGCAGAGACCAAGCGGGAAGGAAAAGAGGGAACAGCAGCGCCACACAGACAGCTGACTCACATCACTAAGGCCCTCCTGTTAGATCTGATTGTTTCTTTCTAGTTAGCACTTGGTGCACTTGGAGAAGTGCACAGATTATCTGTCTCATATCATACAGTAACAACACAGTGATAGTTTCAACAAAGATGTAAAAAAAATGTCTAATAAAAGATACATACTGCTCTTTGACATATAACTTAAATATTTCATGTATATATATATATATATATATATATATATATATATATATATATATATATATATATATATATATATATATATATTATTCAGTGTTAATCATTATTTATTTGTGTTTGTATATTTATATAAATATGTATTGATATTACTAATTTATTAAATAAATTATGAACGGCTGTGTGCTTTGTAAAATGCTCATCATACATCAATATCAGAATATTTATTCCTATTCCATTGTTATCCCTACTAAGCATATTTAAATATGCTGAACTATGTATAAATGCAATAAAAACTATACTTAAAAAACACAATTGTTTATAAATGTAGCTTTGATAGATGTTTGAATATGATTTCCAGTAACAAAAAAGCGTGTTATAATCGATTAAATGCGCTGATGTCATTGTGCCTGCCAAACATATAACGCTGAGTGGAGCGGTCGACCGCTCCAAGATTGCCGCCCTAAATCTCGTCAGCGACAATAGGTGAGAGCGGTCCATGAGGCGTCTATTCTTATATTATGTCTATGGCTGGAACTACTCAGATTACTTTCAGGTAGAATTTGACTATCTAAATGGACTGGCTGCTTGGAAAAGACTCTGTGTCCACAAATGTTCAAAGTTGACTGGTGTTTGGAGGAATGTTCTAGAAACATAATTTAACCTCTTTAATGCAAAACTACGGAGCCCTCCAGGGGACATGGGAATTTTGTTTTCTTTTGCGTTCCCTAGCAATAATCTACTGATCATTTAATGTGACATAATTGAATACTGTAAGCCTTTCTTACGGTGGCTGCTGTACTGTCTGCTTTAATATAAAGTTATGTAAAGTTTTTCCATGAATGTTAATATCTTGTTG
>NW_015113668.1:120736-124541 GCF_001443285.1 Poecilia latipinna | reverse complement strand
GTCATCTGATTGTGTCTCTGTTGTGTTCGTAGTCTGAATGGTTTAAAGGGCTGCTTTTTGTGTCGTTCCATCTTATTTTCAATCAGTTTTTTGCACCAAAGAGTTACCACCTTTGAGGCATACCTCCTCCTTGAAGCTGCAACTCCCAAGCTTCAGCCTCGCAGAGCGATCCTCTCCCACTTTGCTCCTTCAGACTAGCTAGCAGCAATTAACAAACACCTGCTGGAACTGTATACCTGCTGGGGTCATTATATGAGCTACTTCTCAGTGCAATGCTGGCAAAACATTGTTAAAGGGTCAACAGAGGAGCCATGTTGTGATGACTGTTGTGATGAGTTTCAGGAAGAAATTTTAAAAGGGTAACATAGTTTCTTGGTTGTGCTGTAAAGTGGCACTATATGCCTAAAAATACATAATACTGCCTCTTTATGAGCTGAATAAGTGCAAGTTTAGCAAAAGTTTGAAAAAACTCAAATGTATTTCAGTTAAAAGTTTATGTTAAAAATTTAATAATTTCAGAACTGTTTTAAAAATCTTGTAAATACACTGAAGGACTGGCTTCATTACCGACAGGGCCATTGTTCATACTGTTACAACACACAAACAACCCTGACAGCCCATATCATTACTGCTGATCCAGCACAAACTGCTGAAGTGGCACAGCCTACTCTTCTTTTCTATATATAGAAAGTTATTGTGATGACACAGAATATGCTTGATGAAGTAGATGCTTCAGAAGGTTTTCACATCACTAACTAATTACCCATCTTAATTTACAGATTCCAGTAACACTGGGAGAGTGACTGGTTGTTGTGGGGTGGTGTAAGTGAAAAGGCTACTGTCACAGAGAAGAGGGTACAGGCTTCCTCTAGACAAACACTGGACCGCCTGATGGTGCTGAGAATTAGCTTTAGGGTGTAGAAAGATGGGGAATGAAGTGGGGAGAAAGAGTTTTGCAGTTAAACCGAGCAGTAAAAACAGATGTTAGAGGTTTTTTTTTCTTTTTTTTCTTTCCTTCCTCCCTTCTATAAGTGCATCTCAGATACTTGGAGTATTTGTTTCTCCAAATAACAGATCAGATAAAGAACTGAATTGATGCAGTTAACCATTATTGTGATGAAAGGTGACTATTGTGAACTTTTAAAAGAAATCCCTTTTCTGCTTTATGTATTTATTGTTTGGAGGAGACACAGCTTGGACCCAACAAGGAATTGTTGACCTGAAACATCTGTCAGAAAAAAAAAAAAAAAAAAAAAAAAACATGAATTGACCCCTTGCCAGATAAAAATAAGTGTTAAATTGTTCATGTTGGGCCAGGTTAACATCGCATGTCAACTGGATGAGGGCCACAGCATCACTGTGCAGAGGCACAATGAGTTGGTGAAAAAAAACAGACACGCATTATCACAGATTTTGGACTGCATTAAATTTTGCAGGGCACACGATTTAACACTGCGAGGATCTGATGAATCTTCGTCCTCCATGAATCAGGGTATTTTTCTGGATCTGATTAATCAATTTTATTTTTTAGACAGTCAGCTGGCAGATCACCTGTCAAGTACACATGTTGCTAAATGCACCTCCAAAACCAGCCAGAATAAGCTCCTTTATTGCAACTGGAAAATAAACTAATTGCCCAGACTTACGATGGAGCTGCGGTGATGAACGGCACATTCACCGGTTTGCAGGTCAGGCTGCAGGAATCATTTCCTCATGCACACACATCATTCAACAGGCGTGCTCATAGCTTACACCAGTCAGAATATTTTTTCCAAATCTTTCGGCTTTTGGAACTTTTTTTTCCCCAAGTCCCCAAAAAGAACCGCTGTCCTGGACGAAGTATGCAATAGAAGAATTCCAGCATCGGGCCAAATGAGGTGGAACTTCAAGAGCCACACAGTGCACAGTGTGTTTGAACAGGAGGAAAACCTAAAGGCATGCTTTGCTACATCTATAAAGATCGAACCTAGGACAGCATGTCAATCCAACAAACTCATGGTTTGTACACACTGCTGCAGGACAAAACGTTTCTGTTCATTTTGTCATTTTTTCACCGGGCTTTTACGCATGTGGACATTCATTATAACATCCTCCAAAAATTCGCCACGAATCCTACAAAAACAAAACAGGCCTTAGAAAATTTTACCCGGTCCATAAATGTCCTGAATGACTCGCTGACTCAGATGCAGGTCCTCCAACATCGCGCCAGAAGCAGAGCTCAGATTATGCCTCTGTGGCAGTGAAGTGCTGCAACATAATGATTGAGCAGTCAAAGGCTCGTTTTGAGAAGGCCCAACAATTAAATTCCTTTGAATTTATTAATCCAGATTTGTTCTCGGATTTCAACACCTGTTTCCCGCAGAAGCAAATGGACACCGCATGTGAATATTTCCCGATGATTTGCAAAGAAAAAACTTAAAGGTGAACTGATGGTGATGTACAGCAGCACAGAGTTTGAAGGGTTAACTTCTGCCCCATTGAAGATGCTGATAGACAACAAGTTTCCGAGCACTTTTTCTGAGACCCTGAAGTCGACTCAAATAGCCATCACAAACCCGATGACATCTGCAGAGTCAGAAAAGTATTTCAGCACACTGAAAAAGATCAAGTCGTTTCTCCACAGCAACATGGGACAGAAAAGACTGAACGCACTGGTCACACTTTTTATTGAGCAGGAATTAATCCAGAGGTTACCTGACTTTAATGAGAAGGTCATATTGCGTCCCAGAAAAGCCGCCAGAGTGAGGTAGGCCTCATTTCAAAACATATTGTGTCTTATTTCATTTTATAGGTGTGATTGGAGTGTTGAAATCCTTAATGCAAGGGAAATAATTGGGTCAACTGGCAGTAGTTCTATGCAAGCCAAACAAGGTCTGCGTCAGGTGCTGGGGAACCAGAGCACCTTGATGAAAAATGGGCTACTGGAACAAGACGGAAATGGGCGAGAGATGAAAACATGGATCTGTTGGAATGCTACTACTCAAGTAACCCTAGTCAGAGGGGCTACATGCAAAGACTGTGGGAGGAATGGTTACTTCGACATCCCCAGTCGACACTAACTGCCAAACAACTAGTAGCTCAGTGTTCCAACATCCGCAAACGGCAACTGCTATCACAACTTGAGATTGACGAGGTACAACACAAGTGCAAGGGGGAGGAGCCTGGACGCCAGGTCAGAAGGGAGTTAACTACAACTACCCGCCCAGAGTCTGGGTATGTAGCCCCAGTAATGAACGAACCATCTGAGCTGAACGAGGCAGCAACTGACCTGAGAGACAGAATCGTGGCCCGAATGAACACCAGGCAACCCCGACACCAATTACAACGGCTGAGTGAAGTACCATCAGAAAGTCCCATTGAAGATGTGAATGCAGCATTGAGAACAATCCCTACCAACACCATAACTGAAACCAATGAACTGATATACAACTCAGCATCAGTGATCCTTGAGATGCTATAGGGGTGCAATGAAAAGATCAGTACCCAAGAAGTACAGCCAGATGCCCATACCTGAAGCACTCGAAACTGCCAAACAAAGGCTCCAAGCCTTGGCCAGCCGCCTAAAGAGATACACAAGAGAGAATGAAGCCAGGAGGATTAACCGGCTCTTCTCCACCCAACCAGCTAAAGTGTACTCTCAATGGCAGGGTACTAACAACAGAGCAGACCCACCAAGGCTGGAGACTGAATAATACTGGAAAGGCATATGGGAAAGGGAGGCGTCCCACAACAGCAATGCACAGCAACCTCCCTGAACAAGCCCCGGTAATCATCACTGTGGCAGATGTCCAAGAAAGAGTCTCAG